>NC_051186.1:59113898-59255378 GCF_013339695.2 Rhipicephalus sanguineus
AGTGGGAAATAAATGTCACAATGTCCCTTATGTATTCACCTAGGGTCGACTTGAAAGCGAAAGTCTTCTTCTTCTTCTTCTTCTTCTTCTTCTTCGCAGTCGATCGTATTGATCCAGTAAGATGGAACCACGGTGTCCTCCTTGTATGGAACACTGGGCGAGTTGGTATATATCCCCCAGCTCCCCGATGAACGCGGTATTGCATTGCCCCCGAGATTGGAGGAGTTGCAGGCTTTCTACGCCTCACGTGGTTTTGCAGTGCCTCCGGATCGGCCCACCTATGACGAAGCGACGATGTCATGTGATGACGTCATCATGTGACGTCACAATGACGTCGTGGATTTTGCAGGTCTATGTCGTGATCACGTGGTGATGATTTTTTGCATCACTTTGTGTCGACGCCGACGCTCACGTTTCGCGTTTGATGAGGCAGCTAAGGCTGTCGCCTTAACAAGTGTTTCACATTTCAAATCTGGCTTCGCGTCACGTCTTTCTTTTCGGCGCACGTCCCCTCCAGTGAACGCTGCCTCGTCGCGATCGAGCTCAGCCACCTACATACTTCACTTGAAGAAACTGCGGTCCTTCCAGAGGAGCACGGCAATTTCGGTTTCGTCAAGCGTGCATATAGAACGCGACCTTCCCTGGATGTGCGGTTCATTCTTATAGCTCTGTTCAACAGGCGTATACGGGTCACATTTATTCTCTTTTTTCTTTCTGCCATCGCGTGTCGCGTTTTGCATACGAGACGCGTCTCACAGCGTAGCACAGCGGTCTCTTCAGGTGCTAGTGCGCCGGAATTGGGACAGGGCTGTTATTGTCGTTCGTTGTGAGGGGATGTGAGGTGCTTGAATGTGCGATGGCAGAAGGTGTTCATGACAGCTTTGATGATGATGACCTTAACGGTTGGGGGTTGGGCAGGGGGCTACAAGCTAAGGATATCAGAAGCTTAAACAGTGGTCTGAATTTAAGAAATTTGGAGGCATAATACGAAATCAGCTTGCTTAAGGTATAGTAAATTGGGGGTCATTGAAAGAGCATTCGCATTGCAGAGGACAAGACGAATAGAGACGATGACGATGATAATGACGGGCAAGCGCCTGCCCAAAGCGGTCCCATCAATGTCAATCATAAGCTGGCACTGCATACTCTCGCATCCATATTTCAATGAACAGCGTACCAGCGGACGACTGGCAGAAAGGCGGGGCCTCCCTTTATTATAATATGTCCTTGATATATTGCGTAGGATTAGTGTACGTGAATCTCAAAAGAAAGGAGCCATGCACAGTAAATCTAACGCGTGTGTTATGTAGCGCCACGTTATTACTATACTAAAGACGCGAGAAACGCTTTTGTAACGCGCGTCACCGTGGTTTTCTGAGACGGGAAGAACCAGAAACCAAACGTGGTCTCCGATAACGCGGTCGTCAGCTTCTGCGATGCAATAATACGTGAAGACGTAAAGGAACCCGTTGCACGTAACTATATACGTTTATACGAAGAGTGCTACGCGGAAGAGCAGGGAGTAAGAAATTGCTATTACCCATGGCACACGCCAATCTGGATAGTAGGCCCGTATATAGTTTCGTACATCTCGACTCGGCGCTGTCTACTCCCCCCCCCCCCCCCCCCGCCCTTTCCCCCACGCTTCTCTTATATTACGCTCCGTGACCTATTACTGTTGACGTAACCTATGTACGCACTCTATGTGTCGCAGTCGCCTTATAATTCTGAGTTCTTTACGCGCGACTCTTATGGGAATGGGACGTTCTTCTTTTGCTTCATTGTCCTTATGACCCGGCATCGATTAGGCCTTCGCGGAATAGGCTTGCTTATTTTTTTTCCCAGAGGCCCTCCGTTTTCGGCGCAAGTACTTCAATCAACAAAGAAGGAGAAGAATTAAAGAAAGAAAGAAAGAAAGAAAGAAAGAAAGAAAGAAAGAAAGAAAGAAAGAAAGAAAGAAAGAAAGAAAGAAAGAAAGAAAGAAAGAAAGAAAGAAAGAAAGAAAAAGAGAAGGGGTTGAGTCGGCTCGCCAAGGACGAGACGATCCAGACTAGAGGATGGCAGTGAGGTCAGCTCGATATATTGTATTGACCGTCCCACTCGGATGGCCGGTAATTGTGCGCAGTGTATGCGGATTTGTCTCTTCCTGCCGCATAAAAATGACCGCGCGCTGTTCTTATGTGTACGCGTTGCGTTGCTATGTAAATATTCGGTTAAATCTTATTGGCCGGGTACAGTCAGTCGGAGAATAATAGCCATTCGGTAAATATCCCTTGCAAAAATAGCGCATGCTGTTCACTTGCACGTCAACAAATAGTCTATGAAAAACAAAGAACGTTAAAAAAGGATCCGAATAACGATGAACACTTTTGTGAGCCTGGTGGGAGATATAACGGATAAGAAAAGACAGTGCCGTAGAAATAACAGGATCATAATGACGGGGCAGCCAGATTATATAGACAAGAGACGTACGAACCGTGCGGACCCCATTAACGTAAATATTGACGGTGAAGATTACGAAGATTTGTTTTCAATGAACCAACCAATGACCTCGCCTTCCGTTTGGTTTATGTGAGCCATCTCTATCGCTGTATAACGTTTACCTACTGTACGCGACAGTGTTCCGTATCGACGCATCTATTACGCCTAACCGGTAATTCGTACTATCGACAGATAAATTCCGCGAGAAAGCGGGTGATGTTTTTTATTTATTGATTAATTTTGACGTATCTTCCTGGACACCCTTTCATGCTTGGACTTAACAAAATTCTATCTATCTATCTATCTATCTATCTATCTATCTATCTATCCATCTATCTATCTATCTATCTATCTATCTATCTATCTATCTATCTATCTATCTATCTATCTATCTATCTATCTATCTATCTATCTATCTATCTATCTATCTATCTATCTATCTATCTATCTATCTATCGCTGTCTGTCTGTCTGTCTGTCTGTCTGGTCGTCTGTCTGTCTGTCTGTCTGTCTGTCTGTCTGTTGTCCTGTCTATCTATCTATCTATCTATCTATCTATCTATCTATCTATCTATCTATCTATCTATCTATCTATCTATCTATCTATCTATCTATCTATCTATCTATCTGTCTGTCTGTCTGTCTGTCTGTCTGTCTGTCTGTCTGTCTGTCTGTCTGTCTGTCTGTCTGTCTATCTATCTATCTATCTATCTATCTATCTATCTATCTATCTATCTATCTATCTATCTATCTATCTATCTATCTATCTATCTATCTATCTATCTATCTATCTGTCTGTCTGTCTGTCTGTCTGTCTGTCTGTCTGTCTGTCTGTCTGTCTATCTGTCTATCTATCTAGCTATCTATCTATCTATCTATCTATCTATATATATATATATATATATATATATATATATATATATATATATATATATATATATATATATATATATATATATATATATTTAAGTAAACGGTATTGTACAAAACAAGCTATCCTGTTCGACAGTATGTTCTACGGAAATTGCAAGATAATGCGTAATGATCTGCATTATTCTTCAAGATATCCTATGGTATGCAACAAACATATTCTACAGTATTCTACAAAATAAAACTAACGTACGCCGCCAGTTACGTTTCGTGGAAGCAGCAATGAACAGATCCCAAATGATAACTGCGTTGTAAAAAATGCCCTGAAATGTAATATGATTTTGCGTTTAATGAAATTTTTTGCTAGCATGTATGAAGATGTTTCCTTTTTTTAAAATTATTAGTCGATAACGTGTTTGTTTCGTCTTTATGTATCCAGGAACAAAAAATAAAAGAAAAAGACGTTCTATTTCCGGAAAATTTCAAAACCAAACTTGGAAATTGAAATTGGCGCCCACGCATTGACTGGAAGCGTAAGGGGGGGGGGGGGACGAAAGGAAAATGAAAACGAAAAACGCTTCCTCTGCAAAGATTAGAGGCAGCAGCCGTGAACTCCGGTTTCCAATTTGCGTTTCGATCAATCGGCAGTGCTCGCGTTGCTTCAAGTTTTACTTTTATTTGTTTTTATTATTTCGCTAGGAAAATGGTTGCTGTGGCCCAGCTTTCAGGATGCCGTCTAATTAGTATGGGAATGGAATTAATATCGACGTTGAAATTTTCACGCGAACGGTATCGCTGTGGTCGTTACATTTTTTTTGTGCGTTTGCAAGCGAAGCTTGTTGTGTTTAGAAAAAATTTATTCCATCAAAAGACGCTACGAACACTTGGAAACAGGCTCTATACAACAACGACATTAACATACACAAATGACTAAACATATTACACAAACACAAATATACATGAAACGTTTTAACAGAAATGTTCATGTCCACAGGGTGTCCTTAACAGATGCTACTAAGGACTAACATACACACACTTTTCACAAAATACACAATGTGCATGGCAATGTATATACACAATATACATGGCTGTGAACATGTCAGCATATGTGTACAGCAGATGATATGGTACACGTAATTTACATAAATGCACAGTGTTAGGATGAAATGAAGCTTGTTTAGACTTACAGACTCCGGTGGCGGCGCGGTACGCGATAATCTCGGCGCCAGAGAGCGTATACAGAAATGCGGCACCTCAAAGTTGCCCCGGTTAAATGCGTGTCTGTATGCGCCGTTTTCCAAATACTTGTTCTCTCGATGCTGCGCGTGTTGGTAATCAGCCGTTTGTGATAGAGCGATGTGATCTTTTATCGTGGTGGCTTGTGATTTCACGTTGGCACATTTCATTGCTGTCTAAATGTGAAAGCGCAAACGCCGTTGTTGCATGTGGCAACTGAAGCATTGCGCTGCTGAGCACGTGACTGAAGGTCCGGTTCCCCAATGGAGGAAGGAAAAACTGAGGTTGGAGCATTGCACAATGTGGTAGAAAGAAAGAAAAATAAACAAATAAACAAAAGTCGTACGTCATGCACACACACGCCAAGCTTCGCTTGCCGCCATTTTCCCGTTCGGCAAGAGGTCCTCAATTCTTTTTATTTAACCTTGAAATCGCGGGAAAGTTGGCTGCGTTAAAGCCGCCTAACCTAACATAGTGAAATTAACGTAGGATTAACAAATAAGGAAGAAAGAGTGGAACTAATTTAACCCAAAGCAAGAAAGAGGTCGAAATTCAAAGGTGCCTAACGAAATGATCAAAGGTAATCAAAAGGAAGAAAGGCTTGGGGAGTAGCCCGCAGACATTCAACACTTTTCTCAGCGTGGTTGTCCAATTATTTCGAAGAAATACTTTTCTGAGCTACACGCAAGATTGTATGAGTTGCTGCTGAATTTGCTGCGCCTTTATTTTATCTGAAAACTTAGTGATAATAATCATTGTTGGGGTTTAACGTCCCAAAACCACGATCTGATTATGTGAGACGCCGCGTAGTGGAAGGATCCGGAAATTTTGACCCATGCACCTAAATCACGTACATAGGCCTCGAGCATTTTCGCCTTCATAGAAAATGCGGTCGCCGCGGCCTGGATTCGATCCCGCGACCTGCGGGTCAGTAGACGAGCACCTTAACCACTAAACCACAGTGGTGGGCTTTTATCTGAAAAATTCGTAAGAGTCTACATGTGTGTACTGTGAGACAACTTAAAGGGCCCCTAAACGACTCCGAGTTTAAGGACGAGAGAATGTTTTCCTTCTCGCCTTCAGTGTCCTTCCTACAGGCGCTATCTCCTCCTCGCCACTTATTTCTTCATAAAACACGTGGACAATGTTAGAAAGAGAGAGAAAATGTTTTAATGAAAATCTGGAGTTGTTAGCCTGGCTATTCGCCTGACATGCTACTCCAAGTGCTGGGTGATGATTATGATATATACACTGATAACCACACATGCATGCATAGACTACACTGTTTACAAAGTTTCGGTCAGCCTTGTGGCCCGCAAGAAAGTCAGCAGCGCTTTCGTGGCGCGTAGCGCACAGTTGCTGCTTTGCCATGGGCCCAGAATGTGCCGCAGTTCTAAACACGAGTCCCGTTGAAGGTGCAAGGCCGCCTTCAGGGATCTTCTTTCTGTTGCGTATCGCCTGCATTCACACAGAACGTGTTTTAGGTCTTCTGGGACGTTACATTGAACGCACAGTGGTGAGTCCGACAGCTTGATTTTGCTCTTGAAGTAATTAGTATAGGCGACGTTTAATCTGATGCGGTGCAAGCATTGTTTCCTCTTGTCTGTTAAGGTCTCGCGGCATATCAAAGTCACACGACCGATCACTTTTGTAAAATAGGCCCATACTGAATAGAGTAGACCACAGTGTTTTTTAGGGCGAAGCACCTTGGGGTCTTAGGGTGTTGGCGTGCATCGTCGTGTCCTATCAATTTGCTTGAGCGCAAGAGAGGACTCGATCCACCGCCTCAGCGCTCGCCGTGTGGCGAGAGAGAGCGAACGGCGCGCGTTGACTATGGAAACGCTCTTTCTGCGCTGAACGCTGAATCACCAGCTCGCAAGGAACGAGAACGCGCCCTCGCCCGCGAGAGACAACGCCGACGCAGGCAGCATCTGCTAGCGAGTTCCTTGATTAAAAAAACCGACTGCTCGCGCTACACAACCGTTCACCGGCCACCCTGTATATATAGCACTGTACCTTAACATGCAATGTAGTGCCGGTGAGAGATTTCTCTTGTGCGTAGTTGAACAATAAACATTCGCAGCGTGCCCGTTAACTAAAAACGGACTGCGGGTCTCTGTGTCTAATCGTTCTTCTGTCTCTCACATTAGCAGTGATTTTGCTGTGGGAAATACCGGCGCACACTGCATGCTTCGCCCCTCCACAGGTTTCACGTTAGTGGAGCTGAAACACCCTTCCCTACATGCTTCGCCTCTCCCCAGTCTTTTTCCCTGACGCCTCATGAACCAAATAATCGCAATTAAATTATTATACGAAAAATTAGAGAGTTATATTTCTCCGCAAAAAAGCATTTCTGCAAGAAACAAATTAACTCCGGCTTTTGTCAAATGGGTGCCGCATGTGCTACAGTTGAGCTGCTGAGGGGGGCCGAGCCCCTATTTAAAAAAATGGAGGGGAGGGGGTTCTGAAATAGATTTGCCTGAAGGTTCTTTTTTGCTGAAATAAATTCGTCTGAACAATTTAAATCAGAACAAAAGAAATCGACCATGGGGCTGCATTTGACGAAAAAAATTCGACCCTCAAAGAGTTAAAGCGATGATCGTTTCACTTGATGGAAGGACGGACGGACTCAGGGGCGTAGCCAAGGGGGGGGGGTTGGGGGGGTTCAAACCCCCCCCCCCCGAAATTTTTCAGTTTTGCTTGCGAATATATACACGCACACATACAAACGCACGCACGAACATACATAAAGTATGGTTGAACCCCACCCCACCCCCCCCCCCCCCCGAAAAAAATTTCTGGCTACGCCCCTGGACGGACTACATGCTTTCTCGTTGTGTCGGCGTAGAAATGCTAAACGCATTTGGAAGCCCTCTCTAGAATAAGATGTAAAGCCGACATGTAGGATTGTACACACAAGGAGAACTTGTACTCTGCGAAAATTTACTGCCAAACTCGCGTTTCGGTGGTCGCCGGAAGCGGCTTCTGCGAGGCCGTTTCAGACGTCGACGATCGCTAGAGAGAAGGTGAAGGACTCCGTGCCGATGCCAGCCGAAAACAACGTTCTAGGGAACGCTGCAACCTACATTAAAGCGCAACGCTCGCGCATTACTTAGGCAACTCCAAGGAGGTTAAATAACCTTGGACAACTCCCAGAGGCTATTCCGCGTGGATTTTTCATTCATTCATTCATTCATTCATTCATTCATTCATTCATTCATTCATTCATTCATTCATTCATTCATTCATTGTTGAGTCTATCAGTGCTTCTTTAGGCAGATCCTGACCTTTGTCTGGGGACGAATTCGGAGTAGACGTTTAAACTGCGCCCTTCCAGGCATTTTCTTTACCTTGTAACCGCTTGCTTAAAGGATAAAATGGAAACTTAGTTTATTTTTTTTTCTGTACGTTTTATTGTGCAAGCAGGAGGTAAATCTGTTTTGGATAGGCGGCCGAACTCTGCACTATAACCAGTTGTAGAACGGAGGCTTCTCAGGATGAGTTAAGCTAGGTGTGTCCTTGTGCATTTGGCTCCATTTGCGGTGGTCGGGGGCACGGTGGAAGAGACCGTCCTACAATAAAATAAAATTTTTTGAAACACACATTCAACGTCACTCCCATAGCAGAGTACCTGGCACTCTATAACATCATTTGAAGACGATAGTCTTTCTTGGGGAACTTATAAGCAGAAATTTTAACGCGGTAGCGTTAGAGAGCTCGTGTCGCAGAAATTCCGCTGTCGGCGTCGGCACCGTTGGTTGTGAGCGAAAAATCATCCGTGAGCGAAAAATCGAGAAAGTGGCAAATAAAATAAACGATAAAATCTTCGGTCCCAATGAGGATCGAACCCAGGCCGTTCGCGTGGCAAGCAGGTGTCTTACCACAAAGCCACGCTGTTGCTTGCAGCTGCTTCGGACAAAAACACTACATAAATGCCATGTAGTAGAAGGAGTCTCCTTAACACTTTCCTGTCCGCAGGAAAATAAGCAGTTTTTGGGTGGTCTAGTAAACAATTTTTTTACTGCTACACCAAATGCTTCATATTATAATGTAGAGTATCAATTTGTAGCAGAAGGATTGTGCTTTCTAATGGTTTTATTTGCAAGAAAACATTTATTAAGAATTTTTTGTAAAAAAATACTTAATGAAAATATTTGTAACAAAAACGAGAAAACGCCGTAAAAACATCGATGCTGCTTTGCACCAACGCAACCTAAAAAAATTCCAAATATACATTTTAAAGAAGAAGGCTATATACAACATTACTGCAAATATGAACTTTCTATCTATAAAAGGTAATTTTATACAAAACAAAAATGTTAGCCATGGTGGCTATCGTGCCACCACACAAAGCAGTTGCGTGATGTGGTGAAGCACAAGTGTGCGGAGAAAACGTTCGTTCTTTGTTAAACTTTCTGTTCTTGATAGCATGGTTTGCAGTTCCTGTATCTTTGTAGCTTCTGGGGCTTGTGCTGTTGATCCTTAGAGACACTTGTAGCGGGAACAGCCGCAGGAGCCACTGGATGTTGTTGCTCATCAAGTTCCGGGGCTACTTGACGCACTTTCACCCATCCGTGCTAAAGTCTGATGAATCAGTCATCTCCCGAGTCTTCGCTGCTACCACCATCACAAAATTCTGATGCAGACTCATCGGAATCCGTTGAAATTCGCCGTTTCCGAAAGGCAGCTACGCGCGACGTCGACGCCATGTCGGAAACTACGAGCGCTCGTCAAGCGGCGCGATTAAAGGGCGCTTTAAAAATCCCCCCGCGGCGAAACAAGGAAACACAAAAGCGAAACTAGAAAAATAGTTATCCTTTTATGCGCTGGATAGCGCTAGCTGTCTGTAAGCGCTCCGAACGCTATAAAATGTTTATTGAAACCATCAACAGCATACTGTTGATGAGTATAGGCGCGGACAGGAAAGTGTTAACGCATTTTGTTCGGCAGGTGTCACGACGAAAACGAGCCCATACGGTAGGCGCATTCGCGAGGCCATCAAACTACGTCGAAAAACGCCGGGATAGTGCAGCCATCGCCGCTAAATACACACACGAACTTTCAAACAGCTCTAAAAATGGACAACTATGTCCATCTAGAGGAAAACATATCAAGCCAACGCAGCAAACGCTAGATAATATGCTGCCATCTGTGAGGCATTGTGAGAAATATATCTCGACTTTTCATGGCATCCGAGAGGGCCGGCGCGCGGCGTATATCTTGGAGGCCATGCGACTCTTGCTTTAGATCGAAAGCCTGTAGAATTCGCGCGCGTGCGTGCGTGTGTGAGTGTAGCAATACACATTATTAAGTATGCACTTAGTGGTTGAAGTGCGCACTAGGGGCCGGATTTCGCTATCGCGTTCAACTCTTAAAGGCGAAGCTTAAGGGTCCCCCAATTTTTGGTCTGTCTTTCTGTTTGTCGGCACGTCATTCGATTCAGCCACCCGGCCAAAGTTGAACCACTTGCTTACCGCCCACCCATCTTGAACTGGTACGGCTGTTCCTACTTGTGAACGTTGTCGATCAAAAAGTAAATATTACGCATATCTGAGGCGCAACATCATTAGGTAAGTATTAGGTGGTGTGTTCCTTTAATAGAAAATACATAGATACGCAATTTTAAAGACCCTACTTTCTTAAGCTGCGCTGAAAATGCGACTGCGCTGAAACTTGTCTTCCTCCGTGCCCTCTGCACAAGCTCATGTTGTGTTTCGGTTTCGGTTCAGTATTGCATTGTACGAATGACAGGGGGCGCCGCTCTGGCATTCCTGTTTTACCCAGGCGACGTGTAAATAAGAGAGTTTGTGGAGAGTACTCGTTGAGTGCGGACGTTTCTTCTCCGGCGCATCGCGCCAAACCGCGTGTTCGGGCTGGCCGGCGTCCCCGCCGGTCGCGTTGGTCACCGCCGGTCTTCACCTGCTGCTGCGCCGGGACTACCAGCCCGCAACACAGCACTCATGTTTCCCGACGTATTGCCATATGGCGTCCATATCTCACGCAGCGCCTCTTCTATCGTCTTTAGACGACATTTGCAGCGAAGCACGCAGATACGCGGCCAATTTTTTTTTGCCTTTTTCTGAACACGTTGGCTGAAGGGGCAGCTTCACGCAGCTCTCCCGTATTTAAATTCACCGCACTCTTTCTTGATCGTTCGCTTAGCCTTGCATATCTCATCAATCAAGAAGTTTTCTCGAGATTTGGCGAGACCTGACGACACTTTGCGAGACTTGCCAATGGCCAAAGGAAAGTTAATAAAGGTCTGTCCAAAGTCACGCGGTAGTCAAGCTAATGTACGTGTGCCTTCGGCGGACCAAAAGTCACATCAGCTCAATGTGGCACGGCGTCGTCAATGATGTCACAAACCAGAAAATTTCGCGACGTCATTACACGAAATCGTCGCTAGATCAAAGCTGGAGTCGTCTTACCGAATGCATGAGGGACCCTGTGAGTTTTGTTTTGAAAACAGCATCTACCACGTTCATTTTGTGTTGTTGAGGGAAGACTGGGGTTTATATTGATTAAAGGAAAAGCCTTAGATATCTAACCAAACGCGAAATTTGACCATCGGCGTCCCGCGTCGGCGGCGTCTCGCGTCCTGCGTGGTCGGAGACGAGTGATGTAAAAGATAATCGTCGCGAGATGACGTCACGATGGCGTCACAGATCGCCAAAACTTGCGACGTCGTTATGACGTCAAATATGGCGTCAGAGTGACGCCACGTGACGTAACGTCACATGATGACGTCATCACATCGCATCATAGCTTGGTCAGTGGTAGTTCAATGACGGAGACAATACAAAACCAGGTGAGGTGCCTCCAATCTTGGAGGCAGTGCAAAACCACGTTAAGTGCAGAAAACGTTCGAAGGGTGGCAGGGCAGCATCAATACATCGGCTGAGAGGAAAAAGAAAATGGCTTTCGCCTTCGAGCCGTCTTAAATGAATGCATAAGGGACACTGAGAGCTTTTCTATAGATTGTTACAGACTACAGTACCGCGTTCTTATGCTGTCCGTTTCTAATCGACGTCTGCGTTATAACGACCGAATACAAAGACAAGGGAGAGAAGACATACCGTATTTTCTCGAGTGTAATCCGCGCAATATGTACAGAAGATCCAGAGCTAAAGGGTTGTGGTGCGAGCTATACGAGAATTTCGGTGCGCGGGTTGTCACGGCACCGATTCGTGACGATGCAAGGAAGGCGGCTTCGCGGCAGTACGCGTGGATCAACCCCCCCCCCCCCCCGTTCCCCTTCCCACTTTCCGTGCACTTTGTTGTTCGGGGCAAGGCATGCGCCCAGGCTAGTTTGTGTGTATCCGTGATGTACTTGCATATTGTGCAGGGCGCGCTTTCAGGACGGACTAAAAATTGCGGCCAGCTGCACTTCGCGGACAGCATCGAAACAGCAGAGCTGATGCCCCCATTCGTCATGCTCACCCTCACCCATCTTTGCTCGTCTCTCACTGGTTCACCCTTTCCGCCGAGCCTCGACACACCCCCTCATGGCGCGCCTCTCATTGGTTGACTCTTTCCACCGAGCCTTGCACTCATCCATCTTTGCGCGCCTGTCATTCGTTCACACTTTCCACCGAGCCTCGCCCTGCCCTTCTTTGCGCGCCTCTCATTGGTTCACCCTCTCCACCGAGCCTCATCCTCGCCCATGTTTGTAACTCAATAGGAAGGGGTGCTTCCTACTGAGTTACTTCCTACTGAGTTCCACTCTCTCCACACCGCAGGGCCACAGGACCAGCGCTACGCCATCAACGGGGAAGCCTCGACTACGAACAGCTTCGCTGTTAAATAGGAGCAGTGAACGCAGACAAGCGCTGATATTCGTTCGTCGCTCCTTTTTTTGTTTCCGTTGTGTAATTGCACTCTGCAATACATCACGTAATTATTAGGGGTGCTGGTTACTTGCAGGGACGTGTTATAAGGCAGAAAATACGGTACTCTGATCCCGAACAAGTTTTCGCACAATGCGCTATCCCTTTACTTTCTCCCCCTCTCTCTCTCGTAAAACGATGCAGTCTCCTTTCCACGTTACCGATTGGCTAACACGCGCAGCCATCCTTGCGCGTTGCCCGGCGGAGTTGACAAAGCGGAAAATAAATCGCGCGCGCTCGCGCGAGCACTTTCTGCGTAACCGCGTTATGGCGATCTTTATGGCGGCACGAATCTCCATTATGCCGCCGTGCTCGAGTCGTGCGTCCGTCGCTTTTACGCGTCTATATAAACTCCGATATCCGCAGTGGAGCCGTTAGAAATCTCGCTCTCTGCAGCTCTATATCTCCACGCATCTCTTGACACGCGCTCTTTCTTTCTTTCTTTCTTTCTTTCTTTCTTTCTTTCTTTCTTTCTTTCTTTCTTTCTTTCTTTCTTTCTTTCTTTCTTTCTTATATCGAGCAAAAACCGGGGTGCATATTTTCTAATATAGACAGTAGTCGTTTTATAGCGCGGTCGCGCGTGGTCCTTTTTTTTTCTTTTTTTTTCTCTCCAGATTTGGTCTTTCGGGAGCAAAATCGCTCTCTGCTGGAGATGAACGACGACGTCACGGCTGCGCTCGGAAGGATATAATTTGCATCTGCTACTGTCGCATGACGCCTCTTCGGAAAAAAAGTAAAAAAAAAAGCACGCGTGATTGTCGCGGTTCGAATGACTAAGGGAACTAAACAAACGAGTGGGGCGGTAATTAAATAAAATGGAAAGACATTCACTGCAATTTTTTGCGAAAAATTTTTACTGCGGCGCATAAAATTGTCACTGCGTACGCCTTTTAGCTGATGGTCAATTCTATTTCAGTTTTTTTTTTTTTTGGCATCCACACACCGTGCACCCACTGATATTGCGTAATAAAGATATTCATCCTTCTGTTTACGACACACACTCTGTAGTTTCGGCTTATATGTTTGGTAGCTAGATTGTGTTAACTTGGCCTGGTCGGTGCATAGAGGAGTAGGGTAACGTCGCCTTGAATGGTACGAGCAGACTGCGACTAACAAGCGCTTCGTTTGCCTCAGTTTGTCTGTCCCGTTTCTTTCTCCTTTAGCTGATTCTTCTAGCCAAGTAGAAGCTCCAATAAACGTTCATTATAGCGAAGCCCCTTATTGCTAAGTTGTAATGGATTGGCTCCGTAGACAAGAGACCAGTACAACAACTTTTGGCGCCCCTCGCCCATCGTCCCCTCACCACAGGTACCCCTCGGTACCACCGATGCCGCTTTGACACGTGTCGCGATACTCTGTGGGGCACCTCCCACTACGGACGATGCCTCTTCGACAAGTACCGCGATACTCGGCGGCGGCACCTCCCACTACCACCGATGCCTCTTTGACAAGTGTCGCGATGCTCGGCGGCGGCACCTTCCACCGATCGGTGCGTCCATTCGTCTCGTAACGCGTAGATCGCGCTAGTGCAGTTATCAGCAGTTGCCCTTCGGTCTCGCTACGGGAGGCACACGTGTCGTTCGCTCGGAGGAAGAAGATCGGCAGGTGAAGGAACGCCAGCGCGCACAGAAGCGCGAATGGGCGCGAAAACGACGTTGAGCTGCGGCCGCAGAATGTGCAGCCGCGGCCGCTGGCTTTCATCTTCACAGTAGTGGAAGGACTTTGAATTTTAGAAGTGTTAGGTTTCTGAGAGCGTGGGCAATCAACCGTATTTAAAACAACGTCGCCCTCTGCGGCCTACTATCTCTTACTTTGCGAGTTCGCTGTCCTTCGAGATTAAAGGTCTCCAGTGCAACTCCATTTACGGCCTCCGAGGTTATAGGCGTTCGTAACGTTCGCGCCACCCGTTCTCGGAGGCAATGCTTACACTGCACAGACAACTCCGGTACACGGCATTTGCTCCGCAGGCTTCGATTTGTCTCGCTTCCTGTCATCTCCGCGGAACAAGCACGTATCGCGACCGCAGCGCCGCCAAGCGACGGGTAACGAGTATTGATGACCGACACACGCCCAGGCAGCTGCCGGATTCGTGCATCGTTCGCTGCTCGTCGTCCAATCACGCTGATAGATGATCCTCGCCGCTCTATCGTGTCCGTAGCATGACGATTTTGTCCTTATTGTATGGAGCGACGCGGTCAGTGTAAGGCGACTAGAATAGCCAGCGCAGCGCGACTACAGGCTCGTTTATTGCATGGTTGGTAAGCCGATTCTTGACTGATCGACTGCTTTTAATGACAATATCGTCCTGCCAGCATCTTCGACACATTTCTTTTTCAACGGAGTATGGCGACTGCAGTGTTTGCGATGATGTCGACGGTGATAATTCCTGACTGAATTCAACGGCCGTATTTCTTATTTATTCTCAATTTCAGTACCCTTTAGAGCATAAGAAGGCGCTACAAGGGAGAGGTACTATGCACAAAAGATGAACGCTTTCGAGCGAAACTGTAGTCGCGCAGTAGCCGTGGAAGGGGCGGGGGAGAGGGCTGCCGCTCTAGAATTTTCACTTGCCCGCTTAGCAAACATAGTGAAACACAAAGCATAAGATTGAAGACTGGGCGTGTTGGTATAGCATAACTGTAGTAACACAGCAGAGCGCTCTGTTGAGTGGTTACTTCCTGTGTTGCGTCGATTCGTTTTGCTGTAGAAACTACATCATCCCATAAGTTAGCCCCCCACCCGGAAGAACTCACTTGTAACACTGGTTTGAGCAGCGGAATTTAAAACGAGGGACAAAAAGAAGACAGACATGGACGTCGCCTACTTCTTTTTGTACCTCGTTTTAGGTTCCGCTGCTCAAACCAATGTTAGATATGAACCAACTAGCCCCGGTGAATGCCGTATTGAACTCACTTGTCTTGGATATGACCCCCAGTAAAGAAAAAAATATTCTGGCGCCGCCCCTGAGTCGTGGTGATTTTACGAGTCACATTTACGCGCATGCTATCAGCACTAACTAATATTGACTATCTGGTGTTGGCTTCCGTTAGGTTAATGATGGCAAAATGGTATATTTTACGTACATTGCGGATCTATGTCTTCCGGTGCACGTAAATTTGGTGGTGATGGGGATGAGTATTCCAGCATAAATACTAGTTAACGTGATTTGGTGTAATTACTTTCACATTGGTTGGGCAAGTTGGTGATTAATGATATACAATATACTTTAGCATATGCTTGCATTTCATGATATATACTAATTAAAATTGATTATTTCATGAACGTATAGAGCGAACCGATTGAGCTGAGGAACATGTGGTCTTTTTAGGCCATTCAATCCCAGGGGAATGTTGTACGTGCCCTCCATATTCGGTCTAATAAGTCCTATATATGTCTTTTATTCAATCTTGTGGGTCCCACAGACCGATCACGGTTGTCCTCTTTAATCTGGTAAGTCCATAAATGCCCTATACTCCTCTTTATGGGTTATATATATATATATATATATATATACATACATACATACACACCACCCCCACAGATCCCATATAGGTCCTATGCGGGTCCTGTATACCCCCATATGAGTCTTGTGTAAATCCTATATTCATTCTTAAGGATCCGGTATGAAAACATATGGGTCCTGTATGAAACCATATAGGCTTGTTTTCAGTAGGGCATGGTGTACTGCGCAGAAGAAAACAGGGACGACAATGGCATGTCTTCCCTGATCCTAGCGTACTACGCTGAAGAAAACAGGTCTTCGTCGTCCCTGTTTTCTACTACGAAGAAGAAAACGGGGACGAGAAAGACCTGTTTTCTTCAGCGCAGTACACCAGGAGGCAACCGGAAGTCGCGACCTCCTCCTGTTGCAAGTGTAAAAAAGCGGCATGAATACCTAACGGCTCAGAAAACCGTGGGGGGTATACAGCAGGCAACGCCAGCGGCGCGGTAACAACGCGTTTAGCGCAAGAACAGTTCTGGCTCCAGGACACCTCGTTTTCGTTAGCCCGGCAACAGCTTCTAGAGTGCGTGTGTGTGTATATATAAATGGAGCTGCGTGTTTGTGTGTGTAGCCAAGAGACATTCGGGCCGTGTGACGAAGAACGCGTTCTAAGCGCGCGTTGCCAAGATTCCGAAATTCTTTGCCTTCTTCTTCACGCCTTCTCACTCTCAAACATGTACTACCCCCCCCCCCCCCCCTTTCAGGCGCCACACGTCTGCGACATTCTGCGCACGCCCGCCCGGAAGTGTCACTTCGCGGTCAACGAGGAAGTGTCAACTCTGTTCCAGCAGCCGTATCGAGATGCATATCATATCTGTCGAGCTTTCTGTGAGAGTTACATAAACGAGCACGTGAAAGGGAATTGTGAAAGTGAATTTAAACAATCGCTATCGTTGGTGACACCCTAAGAATTACTAATAGGCTCCGCTACAGTGGCCAACCCCATGGCACTGTGTATGTATATATATATATATATATATATATATATATATATATATATATATATATATATATATATATATATATATATATATACAGTGCCATGGGCAACCCCATAGCACTGTGTATGTATTTATTATTTCCTCCCTTTCTTTCCTTCAACTAAGAGTGACCACGACGATTTTGGATGTTCGTATAGCGCTGTATTTGCTCATAAGCCCTGACGAAGACCGGTCCACCGGTCGAAACCGTTGGCAAATAAAATTAAGATAACCGCGTAGTTGTGTCTCTTCTCTTCCCAAGTACGTTTGGCCCATTGGAAAAGCTTCTTCATATATATATATATATATATATATATATATATATATATATATATATATATATATATATATATATAAAGGGGGGTGTAGGGATCCCTGCACACGCCTATGTTCATTACCATTGGAATTTGATCTTACTATATGGTATATTTCCTCTCTGAACACTCTTCGCACTCAATCCCTAACCATGTGCGTATCGGCTTTCTTTAGACTCGAAAAGACGTACTAACAGCTGCTCCCCTCCGACGACGCACATAGTGGGCATGTAATGATATGTGCGTTGGCAGAAACTTCTGTGCCGTCAGCGTGCGCAAGAGGAAGCGGAGATTCTTGCAACGCTAAATGCGCCGGACTCGGGCTTGTATGCGGTTGCTGTTGTCAGCCGGGCTGGTAGTCCGTGTTCTTGCGAAACATACCTCGTCGCCTCGCATGCGCATCTGGTGCGTGTAGGGGCTAATTTACGCGAAGAGTGTAGATGACTATATACGTGTCCGCGTTTCGCGAGTACGTCGTGTCCACGCCCTAATTCCTGGCTCCCAGACGCCCGAGGTAATTTATGGAAGTGACTCGCATACAGCCGAGGTGTTCCTAGTGACGTCGAATCTGCGAGTCGTGTTTTACACGTGCTGCGATGAACTGCGCGCTTCTGAGTTGTCATATCGAGGAATGCCAAGAAGAAACTACACAAAAGACGACGTTGATGATGTTGGTAATTATAATAATAATAATAATAATAATAATAATAATAATAATAATAATAATAATAATAATAATAATAATAATAATAATAATAATAATAATAATAATAATAATAATCGCAACAAGATTGCCTGTTACTTATTTTTGGTAAGTCCTGACATGCCACGTATGTAACTATCTTTAAAGAAACACGTTATACTCTCTCTTGAAGATAATTATAATCTCTTCGAAGAGTCGTGGAGGCGTGCATCTAAAAAAAATTAAGTGTGTATCTTTAAAGGGATAATAATATAATATCTGGTGTTCTTTAACGTGCACTGACACGGCACAGTACACGGGCCTCTAGCATTCCGCCTCCATCGAAATTCAACCGGCGCGGCCGGGGTCGAACCCGTTTAGCCTACGCCAGTTTAGGCTACGTAGTTCTTTAATTGCACCAGGTTTTAAGGGATCCATAGAATTAAGAACTTGCGGGAAGCCATTGTGACCGAACAAGTGGAAACCGAGACTGAAATCCGTGACGTCACGCGGATATTCAGGCGCTGGAATTTCGGCGCGAAATTCAAAATTGAAATTCTGCGCTTCATTTTTTTTTTTCTGATGACGGGCATTCGATGACGAAATTACAGACAGTGAAGTTCTGAAATAATTGTTAGGCGGTTCTAACTTGTTTAATGTCTCTTTAAATTTAGGTGCGCGGTAAATAACTTAAGATTCTTTTTAAACCGGTACGGAGTCTCAAACTGCGGCGTGCCTCTCTATGAGATCGCGGTTGCGGCAAGTAGAAGCACAGAATTCAATAAATGTTTAGTACACAGGTTTCGTTTGTATCTATGGCTCGGCTTCCGGCTTCGGCACGTGTCTTCCGAGATGATGATGCTACGTTTTAAGCGCTACACGCTTTAGCGGCCAGGCTTGTCGTCCCTCCGCTGTCTCATGTCGCATGGTCACTCAGTGGTCAATACAGGCCTCAAGCAAGGCTAACAATGCTGAACACCAGTGCAGAATAAACTAGCAAGGTTTAAAATAATATGAACTACAGAAATAACCAAGATTTAATCGCAATAATTTGCCTAAAATCGCGAAAGACGCCTCTGAAACGTTTGGCTGATGCCCGCGCCGCGGAAGAGAGGGCGCCACCGCCTCGGCAAGCCCGCAATTGCTATTACCAAGGGAATCGCTTGGTTGCCCGTGCTACGCTGTTGGAAAAAACTTCCTCAGGTTTCACGGCAGTGGAACTGGATTAAGTGCAGGATTAACAAAAAATTACACCATTTCCCGCTAAAAAGGACAATGACGCGATGCGAAGCCGGAGCACTTGCACGATCGCGTTCCGTTGGCGTTCGTTGGGCATGCTACCGACCTCGTGTCGTGGAACGCGAAGAGGAACGCTACGCGCGTCGTGTCTTCCCTCAAGCCTCGTAATGTGTTCTGTTTTCCGACGCGCAGTACCAGACATGCTCTAAAAGGCAATCTGAATTTACCAAAATGTTATAATGTATACGGTGAAAGAGTGATCGAATTTAGTGGAACAAAAATCTGGAATGTCCTACCTTTGGAGGTTAAAACCGCACGTAATTTTAAGCAGTGTAGTAAATTCTTTTTTCTTGCGAACCAGGACCTTTAACATATCTGCAATAACTATTCGGGTGCACTTGTGAAAACCATTGTTCGTTTGTTTGTCTGTTAAGATATGTAATTTTATACCTAACTGTAAATACTGCACTGACCTGAATGTTTTATTATTAACACTGGACCGGATACTAGCCTTTCCTGGCTATCGGTCCAGATATCTGTATAAGCATGAATGTAAGAAAAAATGAAAATAAAGCACTTGACTTGACACTTGAAAAAAAAAAAAAGCCTGGTCGTTAATTCTCACAGGGCGAACAGGGAACGCGGTCGACAGGCGCGCGAGAGGGGGGGGGGGTTGCGTAGGAGAGGAGAGAGAGGGGGAGGGGACGCGGATGCGCTTATCGCGGCGTTGCGCAGGAGAGAATGAGGCGCGTGAGAGGGGGGATTGTAGGAGAGGAAAGGAGGGGTAGGAGGATGCGCATGCGCAGTAAGGGTGGTCACGCCGCACACCACCACTAGAGTCTGGTACAATCTACCACCACCACCGGATAGAACTCGGCCATAAGATGCTTTGCATCAAAAACTTGGCAAAGCAGTGCATGAGGGGTGATCCACAAGGAGTTACTGTCGCCATATAAGGCAAACTAGTCGTAGAGTATCATTTTTATGTGGGTTTTTCTGGCTAATAAATGTTCACTGTTCAGACGATTTTCACATGAGCAATACGAACGTATCCTACACTTTGAGAAACCGCCGTGCTTCCTCTGGTGTGGCCGCAAAACTTTCTGTCATTTCTGCATATATATCTCGGATAAGGAAATCTAAATAATATAAATGCATTATGCTTCAAATTTCCTTCGCATCTTTTGATATGAAGTCCCCGAAGCAAGCATTTATATGCCTGAAAAAGAACGGGGTGTGTCACTGATCGCCACAGATAGATACCGCGCTGGGGGTGTTCACTCGAGGTTTTTTTTCCCCCTCAGAGTGAGAAAAATTACACCATTTCCCGCTAAAGGGGACCATGAGGCGATGCGAAGCCGGAGCACTTGCACGATCGCGTTCCGTTGGCGTTTTTTGGGCATGCTACCGACCTCGCGTCGTGGAACGCGAAGAGGAACGCTACGCGCGCCTTGTCTTCCCTCTAGCCTGGCCGTTAATTCTCACAGGGCGAGGGGGGAACGCAGTCGGCAGGCGTGCGAGAGGGGGGCAGCGTAGGAGAGGAGAGAGAGGGGGAGGGGACGCCAATGCGCTGGTGCTCATCGCATCGTTGCGCAGGAGAGAATTTCGGCATGTCTAGCCCGCGTTTCAGAGGAAGAGTAGAAAGGGGGGAGGGAAAGGGGAGAGGGGAAAAGGGAGAGAGGAAGGGAGAGGGTGGAGAGAGGAGGAGATGGGAAGTGGAGAGGGTATGCGCATGCGCTGTAAGGGTGGTCACGCCGCACACCACCACCACCGCCACCACCGGATTGAACTCCGCCATAAGATACTTCGCATCTAAAAATCGGAGGCAACCCTAACCCTCGACTACTGCACCTTGCACCTCCTAGTAAAGTAGTTTCTCTTTCTCTCTCTCTCTCGCAGGGTTGCCAGTTCCGCTTATACTAAGCAGATTTGGGCTTCTTTTTTCGTCGAGTCACTTGTTGAATTTTCCAGTCGCTTGTCGCGTTTTTTGGGCTTATTTGCATTCTACTGCGAAATATAGTTATTTTAGTGATCCTCACGTTCACGAATAGCGCGTTCGTCGATGACTTTGTGTAGTTGAGTGTTTGAAGTCAAACATACGTTGGCGGAATCAACAAGTAACGTTAATCATGCACTGGCAAACGTGCATTCAACCGAATGGAGACTACCACGGAGACAATGGTAAAACGTAAATATGTGATTTCGTTTATATGTGTAGTTGCGCATATTTTAGCTGTACGAAATAATGGCAGTGGTTCTTTCAACTCCCTTTCGTATTTGATTTTTTAGTATAATTAGAAATATTTTCAAGAATGGGAAAATTGATTAAATTTCCGCTTCTTTTGGGCCTCTTCGCGAAAGTCGCGTCGCTTCTTTTTTTCGGCTTGCTTCGTGATGATTATTTGCTTATTAGCTCGGTAGCATCTGGCAACTCTGATACCTTGACACCCTCTCGCCAGGGATGTGCGAATATTCGAAGATCTCGAATAACAAATCGAATAGTGTTTTATTCGATTCGGTACTCGAGTAATATTTTCGAATAATTAGCACTGACGGAAAAACTCCAAAGGAACAAAACATTGGAACATCGAGAGAGCACTTTTCTTGTTTCACTTATTGGACAACATACCCCCCCGAGCTTTTGCGGGACTATCGATACTGTAATAATCACAGATGAACGTGCTCCTGTTTAAAAAGCTAGTGTCGTCGGGGCGAAAGTGTCCTCAATCTGCTATGCTCATCATGAAATTCATAATGTTGATTCATGAAACATTGTTTAATTTTTATTAAGGGCAAGGGGCGAGCGAGTGCCTCCAGACCGACCGTGCGTCAGCTTAATTTAAAAGATGGTGTCAAAGTGCCGCCTTGAGTCTGAAGTAACTGCTGTATTTGAACCTGCATTTACTAAATATCTCGCATAGGCTGGCACTGCTTATAAGAGCTTCCCTCAGTTTAGATTACTCCAGCATTTTTGTCGGTTAATGTTCATCGTAAGGTTCCTTTGTCCATGTTTCTGAATATTTGTTCCAAGTAAAATATTGTTGGATTATAGAACCGTATTGAAAATGGCTGCCTTAATATTCGAAAACTGTTCGAATAGAATTCAGTTGGTATACACATTCGTATTCGATTCTAAAATTTACCATTCGCACATCCACCATTCAGTGTTTACAAATACAGGCCCTGGATGGCTTCCGGTTGTGTCCACCGATATACCCTACTAGCATCGGCGTGCAAGAAATGCCTCGGCGAGTAGCCGCCAAATTTTTCCCTTACGCAGATCTCCGAGGCCACGCGCGCCGTAGGTTGCGCCATAGTTTCCCACGATATTTACTAGAGGTGACTCTGGCGCTGCGTCCGTTCAGCCATCGTGGGAATGATGGGGTAGTACATGGAGGAAGGAATACTAAGGAGAGGCCCTGACGTCACATTCGTGAAGCCTCCACATCGCAAACACCCGCATCGCCTCCTAGCGAAAGCGCAGCGAAACATTTCGCGATTTCCGTCGCGACGTTTGCAAGCGCATGCGCGCATCGCGAAACTGTGCAGCCTTTTTTTGTTTGTTTGTTTTTCGCCGTGCAAGCACGCTTGCTGCTCTTTGTGTGTGTTCTTTAGGAAAGCTTCGCAATGCCCAGCTGTTGCGTATACCCTGTGCAAATCGCGTGCACTGCGGACAGTACCGGGTGTCACTTTTCATGTGTACGTATACGTTCGCTTCATTACTGATCACTAAGGCATGGTATTTGCGTGCGAAGATCTCGGATGTGCGCTCTGTTGCTTGTTACTCATTCTGTCAACTCGGAACACACGTGAAATTTTGTTTTTGGCGTCTGACGCGCCGTACATACCATGCGCTGAAGGCATCGTACGTTTTAGAGGCTGTGTCGTTCAAACGAAAGGGCAATAAACTTTTGTTGTTGTTATCGGACTACGTGATGTATGTATTGTGCGGTGTGCGCTCGCTGCGTGCTTGTGTTGTGTGCGCACTGGAATTACAAACTTTACGTGCACGGTCGCGTATACAATACAGCGGTGTCCTTTTTTCGACGTGAAGTTACGTCAACTAGGTTGGCGTTGCGCCGAATAGCTACTACGCTTACTCCATATGCACGAACAAAGAACCGCTAATCGGGCAATAGATCTGGAAATCGGGCTACGAGAAAGGAAAAGAAAGGCCTAACGCCCAGCAGAACGCGTAAGTCACTGCCAGGTGAGTTCGAATACGATAAGGCAGGGGCTGAATGTTTTTGAATACGGCACGTACCGGTACTTTCTGTACTGTTGCACAAAAACGCTCCACGAAGAATTTCAGCACGCAGCGCTCGGGCCTGCCACGCACGAACAGCCTGGTAAACGTCTGCTTGCAACATTTTACTGCGTGCGAACCGCACAATACGCGCTAAGTTTACGCCGGGACTACAGATTCGAGCAGAAGCGAACCTCCGCGGAGAGCACGCCGCGGGGCGTCTGCTGTTTTGTTTGCCCCATACCGGTTTGTTTGCCCCATAAATCTGACGTCACTTCCGCCACACTTTTCGCAATGCATTGGGATACGATAGGGCCTCTCCTTAGTTTTTCCTTCCTCCATGGGGTAGTACACGGATTAGCCTAGTCTTCGTGCTTGCGGCTTGGAACGCACTTGTGGCTTTGTTTATTGCGGTGTTTCGTCTCTTGTTTCGGTTAGAAGAATGGCTCGCTGGGAACCTTGCGAGCTGATTTGAATTGGTCAACCTGCATGTGTGAAGTTGGTGAAGCGGAACTGCTGAACTTTTGCTGAACTTCGTGCTGAGACAAAGCGGCTGCAGGCCACACGGAGCAGAAAGAACAAAGCTTAGGCAAATCCATGTACAATACTGCCCATCGTTGCCATCTAACTGAAGGGCCATGCATTGCAGCTCCCATGGACACTAGCGCCAGATTTCCCTCTAGTGTGTTATCAGGGAACTCTATACACCAATTTCACAAGGAGGCTGCCATTTTTAAAGCTCGCCACCGCTGCAGCGCCGTCTAGCGTCTGCGATGTTTCGCCGCCCTTCCGGTGTGTGGGGTTCCGCGGCGGCGTATGCAGCGTATACGCTCAGTTCACAAGCTATCGCTGTTCTTCGCGGTACACGGGCAAAACAGAGCAACGCTTCGCGAGTGTAAAGGCGCTGGTAAATAATCGCTTAGCTGTCAGCTTCGAAATGGCTGAAACAGCAAGCAGCGGCGGCCCACGAGACGTTCCCGCAGCAGCGCTGACGATGAGTAGAATGTCAATGCAGTTCTTAAGCAGCATCTGTAAACTGGCAATTGCTTTGTATGTTTTGTTATAGCTGACCTCGGTGTGGTTCTTGGAATATGTGCTGTACGAGAGCGTTAACATTTAGGACAACTCTCGAAGTAATCGGGAAACGTAAATGGAGACGAGCGAACACGTAGGCCATTGTCCGGCTGCGCGCTAGGTGCGCGCATTAGTGTTTCAGATGACTCTCGGGTTTTTCGTGCCGTGATTATGCAAGTTAAACGTAACTCTAATCCCTAACAGACCATTTGGTTCCGCTTAGCACGTCGCAATACAATGTTCATGGAACGACAGGAGCACAAACACCGATGCCTGTGTTCATTCGTGTCGCCGTCGTAGTTAAAAGCTTGTGGCCTCTGATCGTTGCGAAGGATAAGAAACAGATGTACTACGGGTGAGCTCAAAATTCGGCGTAGAAACAACACGATGATAAAATGAAAATAAGCCTGTTGCACATCTGGAAGCATGACATGGCGTAAGTTCGCTTCGGCGTGAGCCGCCGCCACTAGCGATACGCCGAAAGGGCGCCCGCTTTTGGTAACATTATTGTCAGTTTGTTTTCTGGCGAGTATTTGAGAAGCATTACGACAAGCGCACGTGTCCAAGTAACGACCTGTCATGCGGGCCTTTCTGCGATGTAGATTGGTGCTAAAAAAAAAAAAAAAGATGGTGACCTTATTTTTAGGTCTGGCGGTCCCATGCCGCCAATTTCCCACAGGGTGGGTGCCCTCCCAAGCGACTTTGAACTTCGTTCTGCCGAGCACCAGGCCGGAAGTGCGCTTGTCCCTATTTTACCGGTAGGTACCCGGCGGCAGCAATTCTCTGCCTCCCACAGCAGAGGCGGATGCTCAACTATTTCACCAAGGCTGTGGTGGTTTAAGGTGCGCCCAGGGGTCTTTGCAGAACCTTATGGGGCCACCTTTCGAGATGAGTACCCATTAACAACCGAGCGCCAGGTAGGTGTACTCCTCTACCCCTTTAGAAAAACCGGTGGGTTCCCGGTCGGCACTGGGAATCGAACCCGGTACCTCCCGCATTGGAAGCGGACGCTCAACCATGTAGCCACCGCTGCGGTCAAAGAGGGTGACCTTAATTTTTAGGTCTGGCGGTCCCATGCCGCCAATTTCCCACAGGGTGGGTGCCCTCCCAAGCGACTTTGAACTTCGTTCTGCCGAGCACCAGGCCGGAAGTGCGCTTGTCCCTATTTTACCGGTAGGTACCCGGCGGCAGCAATTCTCTGCCTCCCACAGCAGAGGCGGATGCTCAACTATTTCACCAAGGCTGTGGTGGTTTAAGGTGCGCCCAGGGGTCTTTGCAGAACCTTATGGGGCCACCTTTCGAGATGAGTACCCATTAACAACCGAGCGCCAGGTAGGTGTACTCCTCTACCCCTTTAGAAAAACCGGTGGGTTCCCGGCCGGCACTGGGAATCGAACCCGGTACCTCCCGCATTGGAAGCGGACGCTCAACCATGAAGCCACCGCTGCGGTTCGATAACCTCGAACCGCAGCGGTGGCCTCGAACCGCAGCGGCTGCTAATTCGATAACCTCGAAATTGCACGCACAAAGATGGAACATTTTCTAGCCGCAGGCATTGTAAATCATGTGCTGTAGCATAGAAATCAGAGAGGTTGACGTTATGAGAGAACAACTTTGGTGATGATGATAAAGTGTACCAGCACCCAAGCACAATCACAAGCTGGTTTGATTACTTGAAAATGTGGCCATAAGTGAAGACACCACATATAATATACCATTTGCGGGAGAAGAAGGCGTACGACCTGAGAGAAGCGAAGTCATTTAAAAGCATTGTGCACTTCGCATGCCTTGGCTGCCAGTCTTTCAGGCTTCCGTTGCTCTTGCCGCAGCCGAACACAGCGCAGTGGTAGCTGGGTAACCTGTTCTCGTCCATCATTTCGATCTGCGGCAGCACAATTGCTTCAGCGCGTCGAAAAATGGAAACACGCCGACCTCTCACGCACCACGCAGTGCAAAACTAGGGAATCTGCACACACCAGCGGCAGCGGTCGGACGAGGTGGAGAGAGAGAAAGCGGTGAAAATGCACCGGTTCGAGGCTACGCTCCCCCTCTCCGTGAAAACGGTCTATAAGTTGCGCTACAGACGATCGACATTTGTTCGGCGTTGGCGCACCCATTTATCATCGCGGGCGGAGCCCATTTCGCCGCTGGCCGCCGTCACGCGTCGCTGCGCTCGCATTGCACAACACGCGGACGTGCGACAGGCGCTTGTGTTTCGTTGGTTTCGTGTGTTTCGTTTTGTTCTTGCGTGCTGTGTGTTTGTTGATGCGCGGGTAGTAGTGGCCGAGGAGAGAGGGGAAAGGCATACGATGCGTTCATGAGATTGCGTGCTAGCGTGCGTGATTGTTTGTGATCGTCCACGATGAATGGGACCGAACAGCTAGCTAGCTAGACGATCTAGCCAGTCGCTTCCTTTGTGTGTTCTCGCTGGTTCTCGGGTTGCGCGCGGGAGCGTACTCATTTCCCATTCGGTGGGCTGTGGGGTCGTTTGCTACGGTCCACGTGCGTTTACGTTTGCTTGTTTTGTTTATTCGCTCCTCGTTTTTTTTTTTTGCTTTTTTTCTCGGATGCATCTTCCTTCCATTGTTCGGCTCCGCTCCGGCGGTCATCGCTGTCAACCCTTCCGTCCGTTTCGGTGTTCTCTTGAACACCCCCACGCAAAATTTACCACGCATGGTAGAACTCCAGTGGGTGCCGGCTCATTCAGGGAACCCCGGAAACGAGGCTGCCGATAAATTGGCCCGAGGATTAATACGCCGGGCTCAGGACAGCCTCGATTCGGGCTTCTCGAAGGAGCGGGCGCACACTTTTGCCGAGCTCACGCAAATACCCCGTTTGAACCGTCGGACATACCCTCCCCCAAATCCCTCCCTTACCCACTCCCAACAAATCCTATGGAGACGTCTCCAGACCCGCACTCTTCCTTCCCCTCAACTGTTGTCCCACTACTGTGGCACTTCCCCTGAATGTTCCCTGTGTGGCGAACCTCACGCCACCCTTTCCCATATTCTTTTCGGCTGCCCTGCTGATCCTCCCCCGCAGGGACAGCCTGCCATCTCCAGCTGGGAGGACTGGGAGGTCCTGCTCTCGTCTGGGGACCCGGCGTTGCAACTTGCTGCGGTGACTCGGGCTGCCGATGTCATCGCGGTGAGAGGCATGACCGTGTAGACGTGGCGTAGGACCGCGCAGTGGTCCAGGGATCCGGGGGGTCCAAACACACTTGCAAATAAAGTTTTTCTCTCTCTCTCTCTCTTTCTGTCTGTTATGTGTTTAGTTTATGTTTTTGTTTGCGCGATCCTGACGCGATCACCAGTTATCCTGTCGTCTGCTCGCGGTCGTCTGCATCCCATCCCTCGCAGAATATGCTCTAGAAAGTCTAGCGATCTTCGCGACTTTAATGTTTTGGTATAGTCTTTTTTATTGGACCTTAATTGAAATACCGTACGCCATTTCTTCAAGGACAACGCGGAGGCATTGAAGTACGGTCATAATGTAACGCGTACGTGGCTAAATTTGCATCACGTCTTCTTTTTTGTTTCATTTACTTGTTTGTGTCGTCCTTTTCTTTTTGCGTGTAGTAGTTCTATAATGTATACGTCTTGTACTATTTCGGTCGTATGCCTCAACGATAGGACAAAATAGAGCAAATGACTATTTCTAGATGGGACTGTAGGGCCTTCATAATAATTTTCAGACATCTTGGTGGCACACATGTTTCTCTTAATCTCGTTCGCAGCAAGCGAGAAATATTTTTACCTTGTTATCATTGTAGTGTGTAACGAACGTGTCTTTATTTTAAATTGTTTTATTACTAGGTTCGAATGAATTTCAGGACCGGAATTTTTCATTTCCTGTAAGGGGCGTCTATCTTCGAGGGGTTCAGAGTTACTGAATATGGTGCCTGAAGTTTTTATTATTATTATTATTATTATTATCATTATTATTATTATTATTATTATTATTATTATTATTATTATTATTATTATTATTATTATTATTATTATTATTATTATTATTATTATTATTATTATTATTATTATTATTTTGTTTAGGAGATATTCGCGCTTCTTAAACACTTATTCTTCTACAGTAACTTATAGAGTCACCCTATAGGGGGTAGCGGCTGATCACGTGGTACTAATTACCACTGCAGCGCCGTGCTCGTACTTGTGTTCGGCCGTGCTCGACCAGTTTTCGCTCGCGAAAAGCCATGACGTCACAAAACCCAAAATACCTCGCGGTCCGCACCGACATGCGATAACCGGGGCGAAGATGTTATACGCCTGCTCTAATTGTTTTTAAAATTGCCAAATAAGGGTTCCTCTATTAATAAACGCGAGTTAGCTTAGGACGCTTTAGCGTGTTATCATTGTGTTTGTTGTTGTTGTTGTTGTTGTTAATACGTCTCTTAGATACTTGTCATACTTCATATTTGTTAATTTATGCATATATACATGTATAAGCTCTTGCACTACGCTGAACATCGTATGGATTCTGCATACTATGGAAGGGAAGTTACGGTAATCTAGTTAAGCCTTTGTAGGTTATTCTCGTTCCGTAGTATATGTTCCCCCAGTTTGTGCTCTTTAGCAGGCGGCAGCCGCAAGTGGCATACTATATGAAGCCCGAATAAAGGACGCTAAACTAAACCTAACCTGGAGAATACAGTGAGACGAGTTTTTTTCCCTAACTAAAGATATGATTGGGAGTTCTAGTTTCTCCTCGGGAGTGTTTTCATTTCCAGTTCATTTTATTCTTCCCTTTTTTTTTCTGTTGTGACTGTAATCATTCGCGTTAACCAACTGGGATCTGCGCCGTTCTCGCTTTCCAGCTAACGTAATGTGATCCCCATTCGCATATTGAAACAAAAATGAAATTCGGGAGCCCCCGGCTTCTCCATTATAGGAATAAGTTTTAGCGCACCGCTCGCGAAGCAACGTGATTGGCTCGCTCGATATCATGCATATATATACTCACGTTTTTTAAAGTCGGAACAGTGCAAAAATGAAAATTTTTAATATACCTTTTCTGCAAAACCAGCTTGAATTGCGAGGTATATGGGAATAAAAAGAACACGGACGATATATAAAACAGACGTGGCACATGCCCTCGGAGTCTCTTCTACACATTTAACATCACTGTTCTTGGCACAGTTCACTTTTGAAAGGAGAAAAAAAAAAAAAAGGAACGCATCAAGAAGGCTACTAACTGAAGTTCACGAGGATGGCTTGGTGGGCTAGTTGGCATCGCATATTCGAAACGTTACAGCGCACACAGACGGGGGGGGGGGGGGGGGGGGGGGGGGGGGACAGAGCGTAGAAAACGCAATACACAACGCTGTGGCTTGTGTTTTCTTCTTTTGTCACCGTCCGTGTGCGCTGTAACGTTTCGAAGCTACTAACCCGTTCTATATTAACGGGAATTTCTTTTTCTTTTTCCGTCTGTGTTTCATGCCATGCGTGTTTCAGGCACGCTTGCGGTGATTCGCGGGCTTGGCTGGAAAACAAGTTTGTTTAAACGAAAAATATAAACATGTTTTCTGCCACAATAGCTTTTATGTGTTATTGCCTTAACGCAGTCTGCAGTGACGTGGTAAATTGCAGCGTAGTGTTATTTATTCTATGTCTTTTTTTTATTTTGTTGTACATACGTTGTCATCCTGAAGGAGATGGCTGCGCAACATATCGCGAGTTTCTTTCCCATATATATATATATATATATATATATATATATATATATATATATATACACACACAAACACAGATGATGAGGACGATGTACAATAAAAGCTTAAAAGATAACGACGTTTCGGCTTCTATACGTAAGCCTTGTTCACAATTGATTGTGAAGAAGGCTTCCGTATGGAAGCCGAAACGTCGTGTTCTTTTAAGAATTTATTTGGTCGGTGCACTTCGTTCCCTTCATCGTGTTCCTTCCCGACCAGACGGGTTTCCGTCGAACTCTTGATTTCAGGCATGATGATATGTCGAGATAATGAAGTATCGAGTCAGTCATGCCTTGCGCTAAAAGCGTAGGTATACACTTATGCGCAAGTCGTGTTAGAGGTGCGATGTTAGACCAACTCAAGGCATTATACCCTATCACGGCTTGTTATATCAGTTCAATTCAGTTCAATTTATTGACCTTCGGGGCGGCATTGCATAAGCGGTGAATTTACAATTTCGCACATGGTGTACGCGTCGGTTACTTTCATGGTAATTAATTAATTACACGACGTCGAAGCAAGGTCGGGCAGGAAATAGCGGCAATGCCGGCGGGAAGGCCGTCCCTGTGTTTCGTCCGCATGCGAAACAAGAAGGCGGTTCTAACGTGGGCGTGTATCTTGTCTCTTTCGCAGCAGCTCCCGTCTCCAAGTCTGAGGACCTGCTGGAGGCGTACCAGGCGTCCTGTCAGAAGCACGGCGTGGAACCACTCACCAGGCTAGTGCAGCAGCTAGAGGTGAGCGTAGTTTCGTTTAGCGACGCAGCTAAGAAAAAAATAAAAGTAAAATCATGCCTCGCAGGCGCGACAGTTAGTCGTCCTGACCGTTTATGTCGTGTCCTCGACGAAAGAAGAAAGAAAGAAACAGGCGGAAAGACAGCGAGGTTAGCGAGTTGTTGGAATGGATGGCAACCTTGCGCTGGGGAAAGGGGGAATGAAAGGGAATAGAAAAGAGACGCTACAAAAAAAAAAGAAATAAAAGAAAAAGAAGGTAGATTTGCGACGCTGCTTGAAGTCTGTCTCTAAGCCCGGTTGTCCTTAAAGGAAGGAAGGAGACGGAGAGAAAGGAAAGGCAGGGATGTTAACCAGTCTAGAAGGACCGGTATGCTACCCTACACTGGGGGAAGGGATGGGGGAGATATAGAGAGAGAGAGAGAGAGAAGGAGAGCACGCACGCACAAGAAGTCACACACATCTCACGGTCATCATAACGACGTTAGTCTATAACCGACGGTGCAGGTCTGATGCCCTCAAGAACTTGAGCACTGCCTTCGTCGCCTTCACCCGCGATGACCTATCAGGACGACATTCCAGAATGGTTCCTGCCGTCATCGGTCTGGGTTCTATGCGAGCAAGAGCGACTGCGAGGGATTTTCTCTGCGCATTGTAGCGAGGACAGTCGCAGAAGATGTGCTGTAGTGTCTCCTCGCTACCACAGTTATCACAAAACGGGTTGTCAGCCATTTGGATTCGAAAGGAGAATGACTTTGTGAAAGCCGCTCTTAGCCATAAACGGCAAAGCAGAGTGGCATCATTTCGGCGTAATCCCGTAGGTGTCTGAAGACGCAGATTGGTCGGGCAGTGGCGGTGGTGGTTGTGCAGTCTGCTTGCTGTATTATAAGTGGAGGAAGTCATTTCTTGTGCAGGCACTCGAAGTTGGCTAGCAGCATCGGTCCTTGATAGGGGTATTGTCTCGATCCTGTCACCTTGAAGAGCTGATCGAGCAGCATTGTCGGCGTCTTCATTGCCTATCAGGCCGCAGTGGCTTGGCAGCCACTGAAATGTCACGTGGTGTCCTTTCTCTAACGAAGTATGGAGGAGATATCTAACCTCGAAGACCAACTGCTCGTATGGTCCGTGTCGCAGGGCTGATAGCAAAGATTGCAGGGCTGCCTTCGAATCGCAGAAGACTGACCATCGTTGGGGCTGTTCACGGTTGACTACACAAAGTGCAGCGCGAAGAGCGGCAAGTTCTGCTGCTGTTGATGTCGTTGGGTGGTCTGTCTTGAAAGTGACGCTGATAGCTTTCGCTGGGACGACTACTGCTCCGGACGAACAATGGAGGGTAGTTGACCCATCAGTATAAACATGCACATGATCAGCGTACTTCTCGTGTAAAATAATCAGAGACAGCTGTTTCAGCACTGGAGATGAGAGCTCAGATTTTTTTCTGATTCCCGGGACGTTGAGGTGCGCAACAACGCTTTCGGCGCCATCTGCGCCAAGAAAGGGTCCTGGGACACTGGCCGAGTCCTGGACTAAAGTTTTTTCATCGAATGCTCTTGCTGCTGGTTATTGAGTGCTATAGCGAGATGCAGAAGTAATTTCGCCCATATAACCGAAACCGCGCATTGATAGCGTCCTGCATAGCGGTAGCAAGGCGCAACGCTTATCGACGTCAGATTAGTGCGAGGTCATTCCGAGGCCAAATATCAGGTGGCTCATGACATGTCCTATACATGCCCAATGTATTTTACCATGCATTGCCATTCACGTGGGCCTCGTGCGCTTCTCAAGCTACCGTTGTAGGTTTTAGATCGAGGCCAATTTCCTGTATTTCGCTAGAAATAATCATTGATTCATTGATTGATTGATTGATTCATTCATTCATTCATTCATTGTACACGTGTGGTTGCACTTTCCTCCACAAAGGGCTTGTCCTCAAACGCATCTTACAACTTTTATTTTCCCACATAATGTGTTGTTGTTTGTACTTGTGGGTTCCAATGGATGGCGTAACAAATAAACTAAAACTCCTTTAAAACAGAACATCCTGAATAGAACGACAGAAAGTTCAGCTACACTCTAAAGAAGAGTGTGTGTGACTCGATCCTTTCGGGTAGTCCTGACTTCCCACGTATGTGACTCTATTTAATGGGGTACGTTAGCTCTCTTGTGAGTCACACGACTCTCAAAAGAGAGTATATTGGCCCCCAAAGAGATTTGACGTGCCTCTTTAAAGAGAGTCATATACGTCGCAAGCCAGAACTCTCCAAAAAGAGTCAAAGGACGCTTTTTTTCTTATAGGGTAGGTGGGTAAGTGCTCATCGTAAAAGAAAATATTGCAAACACGCACACGAGCGAAAAAGGACGAGACAACACAAGCGTTTTGTGCGGTTATCCTGTCTTACGTCCATGCTTCCATGCCTAACCTTTTTACATGATTGCGAGTTACGTTGCTATGCCTTTCCATTCCCCCACTGCATACAACTGAAGCCTATAGCGTTCTTTCCCGGCATCCTCGAAATCTCTTAAGGTACTTTCGCACATTCGCACTGAAAGAAAGTTGTAACAATACGCGGCTGTACGTGGTTTTACATAGTACACGACCTTACGAAACGCACAGCTGGCACTTTGTTCACGCTGCTGCGAGCATCGCGGAAAAGCGTTTGCGCTGCGTACGCGAACACAAAGGATTGCCGCGTCGGTGGTTGCGATGCAATCAGGCCCCCAACGAGTGCGCGCCGCATTAAAGATGAAGACCTTTTGTTTTCCTCTCGGCGCTGCTGTGTCTCGTCCCGCGAATGGAGCCACGGAATGTCATGGAAACGCGTTCTTTTATTCACCTCGGTTGATTCTTCTGTACGAAATGAAACCGGTGAAAAGAGAGAAAGAGAGAAGCAAGGAGGAACTAGTGAAAGAACGTATTGCGTCGTTGGGCTCTCGTAACCTTGATTCGCATCAAAGCGACGTTGCAGCGCGTGGGAGCCGTCGTTCCCTGATGATAACGAAACTCTTCGAAAGAGCATTTCTTACAAAATTCTGTTCAATATCAACAGAGCGGAACGAGATTGATGAAATGCTTGAGGCACCTTTTATGACTTTTCTGGGGTGGATGTCTATCTATCTATCTATTCTAGCCACGTGACTAACACCACGTAACATCTAGTCACGCGACTAAAATCGCGTAAGAACTAGTCAGTCCCGTGACCAAAATAACGTACCATAACGCAACACTAGTCACGTGACTAAAATCACATAACATCACGTAACTAATCACGTAACTAGTTGCCTATCTATCTATCTATCTATCTATCTATCTATCTATCTATCTATCTATCTATCTATCTATCTATCTATCTATCTATCTATCTATCTATCTATCTATCTATCTATCTATCTATCTATCTATCTATCTATCTAGTGTGTGTGTGTGTGTGTGTGTGTGTGTGTGTGTGTGTGTGTGTGTGTGTGTGTGTGTGTGTGTGTGTGTGTGTGTGTGTGTGTGTGTGTGTGTGTGTGTGTGTGTGTGTGTGTGTGTGTGTGTGTGTGTCGGTATCGTGTTACATTCGCGGGAGAGATCCGCAGCGTTCGCATTCATTCGTTCACGTTGTTTTGTAAACGGATTTGTGTGTTTGAAGTTTGTATTTCATTCCGCCGTGAATTCACTCATTATTTCGTGATTTTAAATCGTTAACCTTATTAAGAAGTTATACTTCATTCAATCATTCGTTTATTCTTAATAGGCAAATGTATGAGCAGTGTGCTTGATTGGGCTGGTCGGTGCGTATTACATGAAGAATGTACATGTACAACCTTTTGTTTCGAGTTTAAACGTGTGCAAGGGAGAACGCCCGTAACATGCCGTACTCGATGGCGTGGGAGTCGCGATGCAGTAGACGACTACACGCACTTCAAAACGTGCGTGGGACCGGATCCAAAAAGGAACATTAACAAAAGAAAGGAAAGAACACGTGTAGGCACTTTATGCCGCACGCGTGCGTAATTGAGATCGCTGGCGATGCGACGGGTGAGTGAATTTAAATTTACTCTGTACCCATCTCGCCCACACATTTTCTGTTCGCTTCTAGCTGGCTTGCTGTGGAGAGGTTGATGTTTATATCCCTGTGGCTGCTCCAGTTTCATAGGTTCTGCAGCGCAAAAAAAAGAGGAAAAAACATAGTTTACCCCCCCCCCCCCCCCAAAAAAAAAAGCAAGTAAAAGAACATATAGCGTTTCGATTCGTTCTGTCTTTTCTTTTTTTTTTTTTCACCTTCATAGCTGATGGCGCATACCCGTGGGACCTGGAAGAGTGACCTTTAGAATTTACGAAGCAACGCGAAATCTTTCTTTTTATCCTCTCACCGCGTGGTCGTTAGGGGCTTTGCTGTGGGAATCCATTTAGGCGTATACGTTCTCGAGATAGGTTTTCAAACTTATACGAACTCGCTTTTCGAAAAGTACCCTCTAAAAGGTCACTTTTGCAGTGTAAATGCCGCTTTAATTTTTCCGATATAAGGTTTTTTGCATCCATCCATCCATCCGTCCACCCTCGTCTCCTTCGAAAAAACAAAATGGGAAGAGATTAAATTTGACAGCGTGGAAACGAGGCACGTGTTATATTTCGCTCACAGCACACATCACAGAGGCCATATAACTACTGCAGATGCGTTCATTTGTGAAACTATTCTCAGAACTAATACCCGCGCTTCTTTTCCAAAAGCGCTGCTGTGATTGCCGAAGTAGACATGGCCTCAACGAAGTTTGGGAATAACATTTTTTTCTTTCGAGTGTGAGAAGACACAAACCCCGAATATGCCGGAGCCGACGTTTAGACAGGACTGCTTGTCTACGGGGGGGGGGGGGGGGGGGGGGGTGAGGGAAGATGGCCAGTGATTTCTGATTAGGAAGTACAAAAGGGCACCTAGTAACTGTCTTTCTCGTGGCGGACACCTCAACAGTAGTGAACGCGGGGGGAGGAGGGGGGGGGGCGTGTATGGAGGAGGTATTAGAGAGAAGGGAGAAGAAAGAGAAAGAAGGTTAAAGCCGCTCTCGAATGCCAGCCGTATCGACACTCTAAAACTCACAGGGTCCCTTATCTTTTTTCAAAGCTTTCTCTGCACCTAACGTGGTTTCGCACTGTCTCCAGGATCGGAGGCGTTGCAAGCTTTCTGCACCTTACATTGTTTTGAATAGCCTCCGTGATCGTCCCTCCTTTGACCAAGCGACGACGTCACGCGATAGCGTCGTGACGTGACATCGCACTGTGTGACTTCACAAATTTTGACGATCTGTGACGTCACATGGTGCTATCACGTAAGGATGATATTTCGCATCACTCTTGCTGACGCCGCCGATGCCGACGGTCAATTTTCGCGTTCTATGAGGCATCTAAGGCTTCGCTTTATGAGCGCGCGGAGCAACTGCCTTCCTTAGCGGCGTGTCAATGTATGCCCCGCTGTCTAAAGGCCTCAGCCATAATTACGAGGAACTCAGCCGTAATTAATCATCGTCGTCATCATTAGCGTCAGCATCAACAAAGTGTGCATCTACGTAAGTGCGCGTATCGCCTTGCAGGCGAGTAGTGAGTACTTTGCTAAAATTTACACCTTTGAAAAAGACACGGAAATACGAAATCGTTCCCGCGAGGCGTTCCAAGTGCCGACTTAATGTAAAACACGTATATTTGCTCATCGAGGCTCGTGTGTCTTTTACGAGTGCAGTCAGCTAGGCTTCCTCGTTCTTGCGTTACAAGAGTGTAACAACAGCCGAATTTTCTTCTGTGCGTCGTGACCGTTGCTTCGCAAGGGGGCCTCGCTTCCAATATGCAAATACAACCAGAGTTGACTCAGTGTCACTCGGTGCTCGTGCCACAAGTAACATTTTTTTTAAATGATCTATTTAGCATGCCACGAACATCTTCAATATTGCGCACGGGCGCTACACAAAGCAGAACACCGATCTCAGGCTGCACAATTAAAATTGACCATAGCTTTTTTACAGCTGAGCTGTTTAAGCTTTTCGTTCCGCCGTTTCGAGTGACCACAGAAAACTAAGCTGCGCGTGCAACGCAGTAACTCGGCCGGCGCGCTCTCTTCGCCCTCTTCATCATCTTAGGATTGAGTATAAGTGAAGACAGTTTGCTCTTGGCGACATACATTCGAGAAATGAGGAATAGTTATAGTATATTTTTGGCATGTGGCCAGTACATCTATTCAGTTTGACGCGATGGATGTGCGATGCAGGCATTCCTTCAATGTCTGTGCGTTTTGAAAAAAAAAAAAACAAAAAAAACAAAAGAGAAGCACCGAGCAGATAAATGGAAGAGAAATGAGAGAGAGAGGGGGACCTTGCTAATTAAAGTCATGCTAATTAGTATTATGGTAAATAATGCCATGCTAATTAGGATTGCGCTAATTAAGACCTTGCTAATAATCTAGGTCGGCCACAAGCTCCGCTTTTAGTCCAGTCTTGCACCACTAGTGCAAGGTGCCCACATCTTTTAGATGCGAAGCATCATCTTATGGCGTAGTTCAATCCGGTGGTGGTGTGCGGCGTGATTGCCCCTAATGCGCACGCGCGAACCCTCTCCACTCACCCCCTCTCCCACTTTCCCTCTCCCCCTTCCCCTCTCTCACTTCCCCCTCTCCACTTCCCCTCTGAAACGCGGGCTCGACATGCCGAAACGCTGTTTTTTTTTCTCCGCGGCTCCAATAACATCGCAGAAACGTTGGCAAAATAAGGAAGAACCGCTCGAAAGGCTTCGACGCCCAATAGCGGCTGGGAATCGAAAGTACGCGCTGCAAAAACACCGAAAAACGGTCGACCTCAAGGTCTGCCACCCGCAGCGATGCGCGTATACAGCCGCCAGCTTTCCCGATGAGACGCATATATAAAACGGCTAAAACACGTACAACGCAAGACGACCGAGAGACGAAGAAATCACCGCGAGAGGAGTAGGTATATAAACAAACAGCGCAGCGATACGGCATCACCTTACGGCAGTCTTCGCTTTCAGCTGCCCCTCCGTGTCAGCTGCCGGAAAGACGTCTGTGACGAGAGCTCTGAAAGACGTGTCACAGAGAGGGCTAGAATAGGTCGGAACCAAGACCAAAGATAAAAGAAAAGTGCGACGCGGGAAGATCAGGGGAAGAGAAGGGGGAGGGGAGCGCTTGCGGCCTGAATGTCCAACGAGACGGAATGTACAACGAGACTGAATGTCCAATAGTGGACATTCAGTCTCGTTGGACATTTCGTCTCGTTGGACATTCCGTCTCGGTTGGACATTCAGTCTCGTTGGACATACAGTCTCGTTGGACATTCCGTCTCGGCTGGACATTCCGTCTCGTTGGACATACAGTCTCGTTGGACATTCAGTCTCGGTTTGGACATTCCGTCTCGTTGGACATTCCGTCCCGGTCACAAATTTCACTTTTCCGTTTTCGTTCCACACATTTGCTGTGAAAATTTTCCGAATGTGCCCTAACATTTGCGACGTGCGTGAAAATTCGTTTCGTCGTGATAGGACGTGGCGCTGAGACTGCGTATTACGCACGGCAAGGATATATATATATATATATACATATATATATATATATATATATATATATATATATATATATATATATATATATATATATATGTATGTATATGTATATATATATATATATATATATATATATATATATATATATATATATATATATATATGTATGTATATGTATATATATATATATATATATATATATATATATATATATATATAATTTAAAAATAAGAAAAAAAATATTTAAAGAGCTCCCTTTTGCACCCATTTGCTCATGTTCATATAACTTGATGCCTTTTCAACAAATCGAGTTGAAAGTTCGCGCTTTTCAAGCTTTTGTTCTGTGGCGTCCTCCCTAAAAATATGTACCTGTAACTTTACCACAGTTTAACAATTATGCAAAACCAAATAGCCCGCTACCTCACCTTGTTGAGTAATCGATTAGCTTTCAGTTTTTTCTCGGTAATCCGTTAGTTTTTTTTAAAAGGTAATTGTAATCGCTGACGCCCTTTCACTTTAATGCGTACAAGTCTGTTCCCGACCCAGTTTTTTTTTTCAGTTGAGCTTCACAGCACTAATATCGACATCATTGGAAGAGTAATAGAAAAGCTCGTGTTCAGGCCGGTTCTGAAAAGTCCTCAGATGATTTTAAACATCATAAAAACGGTTTTATTGTCGCCAACGATTACCTGTATGCTATGTGTTGTAATGAAAAATTATTCACGCGAAGCACTTTGCAAAACGCGAGCAAGATTGGCTACTTCGGCAATAAGCTCAGAAAAAATGAGCAGTTCACAGGGGATGGCCTGATGCTCTCTTCACTGGCCCGGTGCAGCGGAGGTGTAGGTCACCGCTCATTGCACGTCACTCTAATGTGGTGTGACGTCAGTGAAACTTTCGTTACGCTTCCTGCACAGTGACGTCGGTGTCAGTAGCGCTAGCGATGGGTCTCGATCGCGAGAATGAGCATTTTTACAGACTTTGGAAGTAAATTAAAATATATTCTAAACGTTTGCTGCGTGCAATACTTCGTGCTGAGCGTCCTTGCTTACAGAGAAAGCCTACAGCAGGCTTTTTATAGCCTCAAAATTTGGTGACACCACCTCTTTAACGGCATGGTCTTTCCTAGACCGGCCTGCAGTTCTCTTGTAGCCGAAATGCCATGACATGTTTCCATCAAGGTAGTTAAAACTAAAACTGATATCCCACACTCAGCATGCTTCATAACCATTTCGTGGTTCTGGCGCGTAAAACCCAAGAATTTAATTTTAAAGGAAAATTTCCTCCCTAGCTTCATCGACCCGCATTCTTTAAGAGGAAAGAAGAATTGTTCTAGGGGCTCGTAGAAAGCCAACAATCAAGCCAAGGAAAGCATAGGTACGTTATTTGTTAATCTTTTTAACTGTAGTGTAATGAATATGACCTAAATTGAAAGGACTTAAATGGGACGAAAAAGCACACTTTCTTTCTGTGGGATTCGAACCCACAACTTTCGCATTAAGCGCCTGATGCTCTAACAATCAAGCTACGAAGGAGGGCGCTCCCTCGTCCACTTTGTTGGGTATTTACGTGAGCTTGATCCCTGGGAGTGTTAGGAAGCGCAAAATCGTCGCCGTAATTAAAAGGTTGCGGGTTCGGATCCCACCGATGGAAAGGGTGCTTTTTCGTCTACTTGGATTTCTTTGAATATAGGTTATAATTATTAAATTGCAGTGAAAAAAGCCACAAATAATGTCCCCAATGTTTTATTTGGCTTAATTGGCTGTTGGGTTTCTAACAAATAACTGAGTCTCTCGAACTATTCTTCTTTCGCACTTTCATAGCAAGGGATTCGTCCTGCCTCGTGACGCTTTCTGGCAAAAATAGTGTTTCACACTCGCCGCCTTAGCTACGAGTGGCGCTGGTAACACTCTCAGGGATTAAACGCAGATATAGTCGGGTACAACTTTAGAAAAAAGCGGCATTTGCACCTCAAAGGCGGATGCACACGCGCTTCCACCAATGGGCGCGCGCTCTAGACTGACGTCACGAGCCGGACGGCCGGTGCCTCCGCTCAAGGAGAAGAAGCGGGACTATTTCTTTGCCGCGGAGGCAATCGGCTGCCGCGCTTCGGTCATATGGGCGCGGCCTCTCCTTTTTTCTAAAGTTGTACCCGACTATAGATACCGCACAGAGTGGACGAGGGAGCGCCCTCTCTCGTAACCCTTTAAGGGGCTGTGATGTCCGATTTATGACAAAGATAAACAGGAACAGCAAAGTATGCAAACAACCAAAATAAAGCATTAGAGTAACATATTCAATATACATATGAAAACTAAAAAATACAAAATAGAAATAAAGCTAACAAAACTTGAAATATGGTAAATGCAGTAAAGCGAATACGGAAACAAAAATACGACGCCCGACGCCACAGACAGTCAATATTTGCAAAACACACACACAAAAAATGCGATATTCCGTTAGGCTATCTTAACCCAATGAATCAGTTGTCTGAGAAATTTCAAACGAGGACACGTTATCTCTTCTAAATTGGACATTCCGTCTCGTTGGACATTCAGTCTCGTTGGACATTCCGTCTCTGTTGTACATTCCGTCTCGTTGGACATTCCGTCTCGTTGTACATTCCGTCTCGGTTGGACGTTCAGTCCTCGTTGGACATTCAGTCTCGATGGACATTCCGTCTCGGTTGGACATTCCGTCTCGTTGGACATTCAGTCTCGCCGGTCACGTGACCCATTGGACATTCAGTCTCGTTGTACATTCCGTCTCGTTGGACATTCAGGCTCTGAATCGGAGGGGAGGGGGAGGGGGGGATATGGAGCGATTGAGGTGGCGCTGCTATAGTATAAACAAAAACAGCTGCATCATCGTCACCTTGGCAACGGGTGACAGAAGACGTCACTCCATCGGCTGCCAAGTCGTTTCGTCAACCCCCACATTTTCTATAGGACGATATCAGACGATAAAATGCGACATAACCAAAAATGCACTCAGAAAATGGCCCAGCCGAAGTGGTAGACGCACTCTATTATCGCATCTCGATGAACTCTGCATGGGCAGCCACACCTTGAAGCCAGGAAAAGGCGACCGCGACGCGACCTCTATCGAGAGACGGACGACCTGTCTTGGGCGAGATATATAGGCGTCGGATCCAAAGAAACAAACATAGAAATCGTTATTTATCGTAGCGTGTTTCCTCATATGTTGTGTTGGCGAACGGTCGCGTCGCAATATGGGTAGCTTGTGTGTCCTGTAAAAAGTGTCGTTTGCTGCGACGCACGACATCTGAGTGGAACGACACAGTGCCGCTCCTTGGGAGATCCGCTATGCTGACTTCCAGCTGGCACTGTGCTTTTAAAGGACTTTTCTTACAGCAGACATTGTTATGATCGAGGTTTGCCGAGTGCCGTAGATAGAAAATTATGATCATCGTGAACCGGCACGCGCTCTGTTCGTCCTCTTCTTCCTAGTCTGCTTCGCTCCCAGAGCACGTGCGCCGATTTGTGCGGCGTAGGGTGCAATAAATCTGATGGGCGAAAGAACGAGTGCGGTAAGAGAAAGAAGAGAAAGACACAGAAGGAAATAGACGGAAATATGAAGATATAGAAAAAAGCAGACGCAAAAAAAGAGATAGAAAAAAAGAGAGAGCAACACAGGAAGATAAAGAAAGTGAGAAAGATAATTGAAGAAAGAGAGAAAAAAATTGAGTGAGAGAAAGATATGGAAGGCAAGAGGAAGCGAGAAATAGAGAGAGAGAGGGAGAGAAAGGGAAGAAAGAGAAAGAAAGATAGAAAGAGCAAGAAAGAGAAAGAAACAGATAGAGAGAAAAGACAGAAATCGAAATAAAATAGAGACTAAAAGAGATCGAAAAAGCAGTGAGAAAAAAGAAAGAAGAAAGAAAGAAAGAAAGAAAGAAAGAAAGAAAGAAAGAAAGAAAGAAAGAAAGAAAGAAAGAAAGAAAGAAAATCAGGGCAGGCCGCCCAGCTCCGTACTTCCTTCAGGTTCGGCTCCACTAATGCGAAGCTGCTTTATGATTATTATTTTTTTTAGGAGAACTAAAAGTCTACAATAAACATGGACGGAAAAAGCACACATATCCACAACACAGGCGTTTTTGTTTTGTTTTTCTCACACAGGTGCCTTTTTTCGTCGCATGTTTTCCGTGCTCTTTCATTTATCTTCAGAATGGATTACCAACGAGCCCAAACTGCCGCATTTCAGAAGACCTACGTAGTTTTAACGCGGGAGCGTTAGAAAGCTCGTTTCGCAGAAATTTCGGTGTCGGCGTCGGCGTCGTTGGCTGTGATCGAAAAATGATCATCTTGTACATGACCGAAAAATCGAGAACGATGCAAATAAAATAAATAATATGAAATCATCGGGTTTGAGTAAGAATCGAACCCAGGCCGTCGGCGTGGCAAGCAGGTGTTCTACCATAAAGCTATAGACGATTTTCCGCAGCGGCGCACGGGCGCTGCCATGTTTGATCACGTGATCGTAACTGGCCTTCCCCCAGCCATTTGCCCCAGCCATCGCCTCCTATATTAAAGATGCCTGAGGAATGGCTCGAGCTCCCAGCGGAGCCGGCCTGCCTTCAGTTTTGGACAAGCGCCGAGCGGTGGCGCTCGCGACCGACACTATTATCACGGCGGCGGGCTTAGTGTGTGCTTCGTTATCCATCCTTCTTGGTCTTTTTTTTTCTTTTTTCTCTTCCTTGTTTTTTTTTACCTGACTTCAGAGAGAACAGCCACCTATCATCATCATCTTCTTCGAGATCGGCAACTTTGCACGGTTGTTTCGGAGGCTATGCCAAATGTCAAAACTACGGGAGCGGCCGCCACATGTGGCGCTAGCGACCGACACTAGTGGAAAGGAGGAAAAGGAGAGGGTTTGGCAGCTGGTTTTTTGGTGATGCGGCAGGCATCTTTAATATAGGAGGCGATGCCCCAGCCAACGCATTGGGCCAGCGAAGCGGCCGTGGCCGTACTACACAAGCTGGTTGCTGCAGGGTGTAAGCAAGTCACATGCTTGCGCAGCAAAACATAGTTCTACATGTAATCGCCTCAGAGTTGAAAACGTTGAGACATCTGCGTTTGTTTGGTACGTACCACGCCACAACGATAAGGGATATGTTTAATCTGCGTCGTATTTATGGTGTATGTCTTTAATTGTTGTATTAGCAACCGCCAGTAGCTGGGGTTACAAGCCAACATGGCAGCACCCATGCAGACGCGACAGCCCGCTTCGATCCGAACTCGCGCTTGCTACTCGCCCACTGTCCTCATAGCAATAAATAAATGGCAAAATCGACCATCGCTTTGTGTCAGCTCATGCTGGAGAAGAAACTTCAGGTATGCTTTGTCTTTATTATTGCGATCAGCTGTGTTTATTTAGCCATGCCTGCTAAGCCTTGTCTCCGACAATATGAGAATGAATCTTGGAAGTACTGCAAAATACCGACGAGTACATCGCTCTCGAAGCTTCAGGACGCGAATATAAAGCAAATAAATGCGTAGGTTTTGAACTTACGGGCCACACAGAGCAGGACGACGACGTGATAAATTCGAGGCGGAGGGAAACTACATCCACAGGTGCCGCCATGTTTACTTTTCCGGCGCTGCCGTCTGCGCCGTCTGCTCGCTTTTACTCGTGTGCGCGCAGACGCTATGGGAACGCCGGGCAGACGACGCGACGCGGATGGAGACATATTGAGCAGCGCTGCCAAAGGCCGGGCCAATGCCTCCTTGACTAGATGCCCGCCGCGTGGTCCGGTAACCCGGTTCCGTACCCTCTCCCTCTTTTTTTCTCCGCGGTCAGGCCACGAGCGCCCCCTATAGCGCACGCCTGCAACGGATGCAACGGGGTTTTTCTTCCTGCGGCACTTTAAAAAAGCCATTCCTGTGTTAAAGGGAATATGAACACCTTACTTACTTACTTACTTTTACTTACTTACTAACAAAGGTCACGTGTTGCTGCCTCCGAGATTGCCATCACGCCTGTTACAGTCTCGAAGGTGCAAGCGTATTTCCGCTGCCGCCGGAAGTCGGTCAGGCTACGAGCGCTGCCTCACGGATTTTGTGGTGAACTAAGGGAACCGCCGCCGCAATGGGAAAGCGAGCGACGCGGCGGGCATCTAGTCAAGGAGGCATTGGCCGGGCAGACGACGCAAAATCAAACTAAATCAAACTAGGTGGCGCCAGTGGCGCCATCTAGTTTGATTTAATAAACCAGCTGCGGAAAATCGTCTATGCTACTGCTTGAAACTGCTTCGGGAAAAAACAGCATATGAATGTCTTGTAGTGGGAGGAGTCTCCTGAACGAATGTAATATTGCGTGGCAGAAGCGTAGAATCGCGCCAGGCGTCAAAACATGTGAATTGCGCAACGTTTGGGTGTCTTAAAGGTCCACCCATTGCAAAGCGCTCAGACATATTTAATCATCATGAGGAGCAAAAGCATCAGCAAAGTGAGCAGCTGCGTAGGTTCGCGTGTTGCCTTATACGGACGCGTGATGGGCCCTTCGCTGATTCGCAAAAGGAAGAATTATGGTGTAGTGGGCACTTAACAACTGCACTTGCAGTAGGCATTTCAGAATAGTTTGAAACGGCCAATGTTATGCGCACAGTCGTTCGTTTCTTCACGGCACGGTTGAGGCATGCACTGAGAACCGAAGCTACGCTAGCAATCGAAAAGGCGATGCGCACGGGGCCCGATTAAGCTAAAGCGTTCTACTCTTGAAGGCGAAGCTCTAGCGTCCTCCAAGTTTCTGGCGGGTGCGTATACGATGTCACTTCATTGATTTCACGATAATAACGTGCCGCTACCATTTATATAAAATAAAGAAAGAAGGAGCATTGTTCGAGGGGCTCGTTTTCTTCGTTAGACGTAACGTTGAATAATTCAACTGACTGGTAAGCCATGGAAGGCGCGGGGGACATTATTTATTGTTTTTAACTGTAGTGTACAAATTACGACATAGATTGAAATGAATGAAAGTAAACGAAAAAAAATAAACACCCCGTTCGACGGTGGTGCCCGAACCCACAACCTTCACATTCCCTCCCCTTCTTTCGTTCCTTCATAACATTTATGCAAATCAGTCGTCGTAATACTCTCGAAGTATTTTCCTGCGCCACCACAAAGAAATGCCCTTTCTAGTATTGAACCCTTCTTGACTTCAGTTCATGTTTAGAACAGTGCAGAGCGTAGCGTTAAAAAGATAAATAAAAATGTCGGTGTAGTCGTTCGGAAATGAAGTGCCTAATCTCCACAAAGGTTCTATGCGATCGTATTGAATATTCGTTGAACCCCGGCCTTTTTCTGCCTTTCTGTCTTATATCGACGCGAAGAATGCGTGGGTGGATTCTCAACTTTTTTTCTAAACTGGAGCACATCTGTCGCATTCCTCCAACTCACTCCGCAGTCACGGTCTTAGAGTTCGATCTCAATACCGCATGTTTTCTTTTCTTTAAACTTTTCTCCCGCCTCTAAGAACGTGCGGAGTATATAGAACAGTCGTGCTATAGAATATCGATAGTTTGAGGACATCTTAAGAAACTGAGACGTTGAAAAATATGGCGTGGTTTCGATGTTCCTTTAAACGGAGTGTGCGAGATGTCAACTGAATCGGAATACTTCTGCACGGTGCTCAAGCTAGTGGAATGTAGGGCTTTCATTTTTAAAATTTATTTATTTTTTATTCATTTTTCAAAGGACGAGGCTCGACATTGTTAGGAAACCCTATTGGTTCTCTCGTCGAGTTTTGTGGGAGCGTCTTCAATGGACGCGAAGTCCACGAGCCTCTCGTGGAGGAAAACGTTATTGATTTCTTATCGAACTTCGCGCGAATACTTTGGAAGAAGAATTACCTCTGACAGGAAACGCGATTGGTATGTTATCTAGTCTTTTTTTTTTCTTTTTTTTTTTGGTACAGTTCGCTATCCTGGTCGCTTTTTTTAATCATGTGGATTGAAGTTATTTTATGATATTGCGCGCTCTCCTTCAGTGGTTGCTATGCTTCTGAGTAACTAATATAAGTTTTTTTTTTGTCTTGTTCCTTCATTTCAAGCGCTGCATTTTTTACATTAACGACCCGCCTTTCGCTGACGTTCGGGACAAGAATTGCGAGAATTCAATCGAACAGCTGCAGCTTTTCGATGTCACATAAAGTGAAAGCGATAGAACCTCGGGTATGCTTATATTACGTGACATTTTACAATAAAGAAAGTTCGTCGATACCGTTTAAACTGAAGGCGAGAGAGCCTCGGATGAGTTTACATTACGCGATATTTCACGATAGAGAAAGCGTCTCATTGTCGCATAAAGCGAAAGTTCTTCGCTTTGTGCTGAGGTTTGCTTACATTATGTAACGCTCCGCAATAAAGAAAGCTCGTCGACATCCCTGAAAAACTGCGTGTATTTATATTACGTGGCATGTCACAATACGGAAAGCTTCCGGTGACCTTCTAGCAGACTTAATTACTATCGGAATGCCCTCGTTCTTGCAAATGTATGCGCGAAGTAAATTTCATTATTTTCGAATAAAAATGAGCGGGGAAGGTGGAACGCGGAGGACGGGCCTGGCAGGCATTACACTTATGTATTTATTGTTATAAAAAGAACAGCCTGAAAGACATTTCGATTTTATGCATGCATTCAATTTCCTCCGCCTCGCATACCGTTGCAGAACTTCTTAATTCACTGCTTAAGGTATGAGGCCAAGTGGAAAACCGAACTTTTTTTTCGAAATATCATTCTTTTTGTTTTTGGTCATGTTAAATGCGCAATTTATCGCCCATCATTTTGCTGCGTAAAGTTTCTGTCTACGCAGTTTCTTTCCAAAGATAAAATAAAAAAAATGTTAGACCACCCGTCATCAACGAAACTGAAAGTGCCAGTTTTGTGTGCATCATAAAATTAGCTTGATATGTAGTACTTTGTTGGTTATTTAACAATCATGCCAGGTGCGAACATGTAATAATGCCCTAGCGCACTGTAAACCCATCATTTTTAATCATAAAAGTAATAAATGTCTCTCCAGGTGGACGCGCAACGTCGTATACACCTGAAGGACATGTATGTGAGCCTGTAAATCATTAATTTTGCTTTGTATGATGCTGTGTGTCATTTTAATAATGGCAACAGAAGCACATTTGATATTTTGAAGCAAGTTGGCTTCGAGCCTGGCCTCTACACTGCAAAAACTTGCCTCACGAACGATCGGCACCGCATCGCGAAAGCGTCCTATCACGGCACTGATGCTGCAACGAAAGCTAGAAAAGAAAAGGGAATTTTCCGCGCACAAAAGAGTAAGGTCCAGGATGGAACTAGCTGCAAATATCGAGGATCTCAGGGCTCTTGGTCACCTTGTGTAAGCGCTGCACATGTTTCAAATCTTTTTTGTTGATTCTCTCAGAACTAAGATTTTTGGTATTTTTCCGTACGCGAATATTCATTACGTTTTTGCTACTAAAGATTTTTCATTAAAACTTGGCACACTTCCTTATCACGTTAGTAGGTGTGCAATGAACCTCAATAAGCAAAATCGTGCCACAAGATTTAATATGGCCTGTTATACGAAGGTGTCCCTAGTGTTAGTGCATCATGTCTTGGTTATTTGATCACTTTAAATTTAGTATTGATCTGATCTCATTTGTTTTTGTTCATCGCACTGGCCAAAGCTTCTTTTATGTCTCTGCAAAAAATGACGTTTTTTGTTCAGTGGAATTTGAGTTAGGTCTGTTCGCGTGAGGCCCACTTTTAATGAAATTTTTAGTTATGAAAACTTAACCAAAAATAGTACTTGCTTTATAATGATAACATCCTCCTAAAAAGGTCTGCTTTACAATGTAGACTAATAATGTCTAGTGATTATCGCTTTTTAAAAATTTTTGTCCGACACTTGGCCTCATACCTTAAGGGACACTAAAGAGCGAAACGATTTTTCTCGCATTAGTAAAGTAGTCTTCCACGGTACCAAAAAACACCACGCTTTCTGCGCGAAGACGCTTAATAAGCGAGAAAACGCGCAAAAAGAAAATACAGGTGGCGACGCCACCTTGGAATTCCCGCACCATTTGCCGTGACGTCACATATTTTTGACGACGCCTGCTTGGGCCTGCGTAGTTCCCAATCGCTTAAATCGAAGTACATTGTCCTCTGAGGGGGCCAGAGACTTGACATAGCGAGATTGTGGAAATTTCGTCGAGCCAGTGGCGCCAAAATGCGTTAAATGCTCTTTGAAATCTTTTACGTCACGAATTACAAAGTTCGGCGCGAAATTTAAAAATGAAACTTTGAACTTGGTTTTCTCCTCTAATAATAAAGGTTTAATCGTTATCTTGACTTTTCTTTCACAAGTTCTTCGACGACTGATAACTTCGTACCTTTGCAGTCGCGCTCAATATCGAAACATTTTAAAGTGTATTTTGCAGTTATGGTGGATCAAGAACACATAAGATAAATATCCTTGTTTTTTCTTCTAAGTGTCATTGTCATCGTTGCGATTTAGCTAAAAAAAGCCTTTAGTTATCTACTTGTTCCGAACAAATATATCATGTCGCATTCGCGACGTATCACCGCTTCGACGTCAGTGTTGTGTTTGTCCGGCGGTCGTTGACACCGTTATCTCCCTCATCATTGTTTCGTTGTCGCTACCCTTATCGTCATCTCACACTCGATGTCACCTCCGTGGTTGTCGCCGTCTTGCGGTTGTGGCTCGTATTTGTTTTGTCCGCGTCGTCGTGACGTCACTGTGCACGCGTCGTTGTAGTCGCATTGCCTCCGTGATCAGGTGACGAGCGCGCCACTAGGATTTTGGAAGACCGTGGTCGTCACTCTGTCGTCGACTGTACTGAGAATTCCGTGGTCCTCCTGCAGTAGATCTTGGGTTCTACGGTTCCCACGCAGTTACACACACACACCACACACACATATATATATATATATATATATATATATATATATATATATATATATATATATATTATATATCAGAAATAGATAATCATGTGATGAAGTCGCTAGTTGACAAATTGTGACGTATCGGACATCCCTAATGACGTCACATAAGCTGACGTCACATGATAATGTCATCACATGACATCCTCGCTTGGTCGATGGTGGGCCGATTCCGTAGGCACTCTAAAACCACGTCAGGTGCGAAAAGCTTGTAACGCCTCTGATCCCGGAGGCTGTGCAAAACCACGTTGGGTGCAGAAAGCTTTTAGGACGGATCAATCCGCCTCTTCCATTTTCCCGTGCTGTCCTCTGCCGTTTTGGTAAGGTTTTGGTAGGGGCCGGGACAACCGGTTTTGCCAGAAGCAAAGCCTCCGAGATGGAGAGCCGTCTCGCGACTTTTCCGCTAGGGGAAGGGCGCATGCGCCGGGGCATCGCGGAAATGGCGGATGCAATGAACTGAGAAAGAAAAAGAGATGGCTTGCGCCTTCGTGTCGGCGTAGGCAAATCCTTAACGGACCGTGTGACCTTGATTTCGTCATCGGGCTGTCATTATTCACTTGACGTTATCGTCTCATGATCCTCTGAGATCAGACAAGGAACGCTCGCTCCGCCTCCGATCTCGGAGGTTATGGTCGCCCTGCAGGCAATGCCGCCGCTGTCTTTGTCGCTGTTGCTTCCACTGCAATGTTCGCCTGTTGCTCACTTGTTTTCGTTCCTCTACACAAGTGCTCTTTATGGGGACTGGTTGAACGCACGTCCGTGCACTTGTATCGATCGAGAAAAGAACACAGCCCACGCTCGCATCCGGCTCCTTTCTCGCACTAATTCGATCCGCGTCACCGAAACGACCTGCCTTTTTTCCGGCTCATTAGGTCGATCCGCGCTGCTGCTAATCGAATTGCGTGCCGCTCTTCTCCGGAGAAATTAGCGACGTTGTTCGGGAACGGCAAGAAAACGTGACGCGAGGAATTAGGGGGACGCTCGTCGTTCGTCTCCTCCCTTGATTAGCGTTCGTGCATAGTTACGGAGATTCCCACGCGAGCGCACATTTGGTTAACGCCTGTGCATACTGTGGGCCCTTCGACAAAAACTCACAGGGTCCCTTATGCATTCACTTAAGACGACTCGAAGGCGAGAGCCATCGTCTTCTTCATCTTGTTCTTCTTCTTCTCAGTCGATGTATTGATCCTGCCCCGCCACTCTCCGAAAGCTTTGCGCAGACAGCGTGGTTTTGCATTGCCTCCGAGATCGGAGGCACCTCACCTGGTTTCGCACTGCCTCCGTGATCTGCCCACTTTTGCCCAAGCTACGATGTCATGTGATGACGGCATCATGTGACGTCACGCAAAATTTGTGGCGTCATGATGACGTCACAGATTGCGGCGATCTGCTACGTCATCATGACGTCGTATGGTGACGTCATCACATTATGATGATTTTTTGCATCACTTGTCCCGGCGCCGCCGGGACACCGACGCTCGAATTTCGCCGTTCGATGAGGCATTTAAGGCTCTCGCCTTAAAAAATATTGGAAGCATGCGTGACGGCGTTTTCGATAATGAAGCATCCACCGCCCGCAGAAACAAAAGAAAAAAAAGAAAGAAAAATCCACGCATCTCCACGAAGTGAATCATGACGAGCGGGCGAGGCTCTGGGTATCGTATGGGTGAGCACTCGCCCCTCACACTGGATTCAGTGTTATCGACGAAACCTTTTTTTCTACGCACCTTGTCGAGCCACGAGGTTCTAGTGTATAACAACTCCGCTGTAAATGTGGCGATATCTAAGAGGAACTGTCGAAGTCTGCGATGTACAGTAATTGCGGCTGACAAAGACATAGTGCAGTGATGCGCGTTCCTTTATCAGCTATTGCTCCGAAGCGCAAAAAGGCAGCACTAGCCAACGCTATAGCCAAGAGTTAGCCAGCGTTAGTCATTGCTGCGTTGGCGTAGCCAGGGGGTGAGGGGGTGCAAACCATCCCTTTCCCCACCTTCCGAAACTCCATTGTCGGAGAAAAAGGTCTTATAGGACACTGGCCGAAACCGTCCTCGGCACTGAAAGCTTTGAGAGCGTTGTTTGAGAGCGGACAGCTAGTCTCACAGACATACTTTAAGCAGTGTCGTTCATCGTATTATTGTCCTTTTCTTTCTTGCTTTTTTATAACATCTCTTTTTTACCGTCTTTCATTTCCCCTTCCCCTTTCCCCAGCACAGGGTAGCCAGCCGGTCTGAGAACTGGTTAACCTCCCTGTCTTTCCGTTTTTTATTTTCCTCCTTCTTTGCACATATATTATGTATTATACAATATGTATACGCGTGCGCACACCACCACACACACACACACACACACACACACACACACACACACACAACACACAACACACACACACCTAAGGCGTATACACACACACCAACATATATAAAAAGGAGGTTTCCTCCCCACCTCCCACCGAAATAAGTTGCTGGCGACGCCCCACGCAGTGCTGGTTCTGTCCGAGCAAATACGCTAGGCTTCGCAGATATCAGTGGTGCACTTTATTTGTTTATTTTTCTAACTTGAAGCGCTAGCTTCGTTGTTTCCGGTATTAGAAGCCCCTACCTGACTTTCAGAACTGCCAGCCATTTCAGTGATGACGCCTTGCGATGTCGTTATGCGCTGACAGGATAGCCGGGACCACAAAGGTACAGCCGTGTCTCATGTACTATACTCTATACCCGAGTGATCGACGCAGCCTGTTAAAAAATAGTACCCCGGAAGTAATCGCGATGTTTCATGAGGGCAGCACTTTGTTATCCGGGGAAGTTAAAAATCTTTCTAGAATGCATTATCCTGTACATTTCCAGAAATGTATGGGGGGGGGGGGGGATGTCCAGAATGAACGACCAACTCTCCATTCCACTGCGTACCTATCTTTCCCGAATACGCACTTTTATCTCATTGTTTATTTCACTATCTGTTGTACCGCTGCGGTATTGTGAACGCTGCACCTGCGAATAAATAGCGACGGTAATGCATACGCTTCTCGTGTTTACTCGGGATCAATCACGTTAATGAATTCCATTTTCTCGAGTGCCAATATTTACGCGGAATTCGATGCCACCATGATTGCCTTCCATTCGTTACCGCGTATACCCGTGTTTGCATTTGTCGGCAGTATATACCGGTGATTCGAGACGTCGCTATCGTGTTTCGACTGTTGCCCGTATCACTGATGAAATTGATCGTTATGAAACCCCGGAGGGGTTTCTTTTTAAGCGAAACTTCCATGATTTACAGATTTCGGTGGAGGCGGCAGGCATAATTCGTGAGAAACCCGGCGCTAGCGAGTGTACGGAAATGCGAGTGCAATTTTGTCATGATCTTTTATGTCCAATAAATATATACCAGCTATTCATTGATGTCTTAATTTACTGCTATATACACGTGACTGATTGGAATGTACTTTATTTTGTATTTGTTGTTGTTGCCTTTAGCATGTGAGATACTTTGATTCGAGGCAGTGACTTTACGCATTGTATAACTGTAACATTGTATAATATTGTACCATAACTGTGTAACACTTCTATGAAATTCATGCTGCAACATGTGCCTACCGTAGGGAAGTTGGGCCCTCGTCAGGTGTATTAACACACCTTTAGCCCAATTTCCTCGGTATACAGTGTTCGCTATACACCGGAATAAAATTTGATTTGATTTGTATAGGCAGGAGGTGCGCGCATCGCAACGAGCAGCGCGACGACCTTTAAAGCGCGCCCTTCGCGCCATCTCGCTGGTGATAACGAGAGCACGCTGAAGTGCCACCGAGCTCCGAGTACCGCCAGCGGTAAATGATGTATATAAATAGCTCGCCGTAAGTGTGCTAAAGAACGTACACTCTGTGGCCGAGTCGTTTAGCGCCGCGCGCTGTGGACGAGGGGTGATGGGTTCGATTCCCAGTGACGGAACTGTTCTTCTAGTTTTTTCTTTGTCATCTGATAGTGTACATTTTACAACGGCATATCCGTGACGAAAATACGTCAGTGAAGTCTTGGTGGACCCCGGCATAAAACACTTTCGTGTTAATATTTGTGCGTCTTTTGTGTTTGGGCAGCGCGCGGCAATTGTCGCCGTGCAATTGACGTTTTGACGCCTGGCGCGATTCTACGTTTCTGCCACGCAATATTGCATGCGTTAAGGAGAATCCTCCTAGAAAGCCTGCTCGAGCTTTCGCTGTGAATGTGCTGCATGTTCCGCGCAGCCCAGGCATTTTCTTTAGTATTTCAAGTGTAAGAGTAACACCGACCATACAAGCAATTGTAAGCCGTTAGCCGGGCCTTCTGGGCTCTTTGTGTTCTGTTTATTTTGAACTGGTAAAAAAAAGGCACTGGTAAAAAAAGCCGGGCATTCAGCTGTTCTTTTCTAGCTTATACCTGACACATCTCTAGAAGGTAGTCTCTCCTTGCGCTCTCTTCTAATATATTAACCCTCAAGGGTTGCAGAAGTTAGGTTTGCTTCCTAGTTGACACTTGCAGAGCGCTGCTCAAACACAAAGAAAAACGCATGTGTATATCTGTGTGTTCTTTTTGTGCGTCTTTTGTGTTTGGGCATCGCGCGGCAATTGTCGACTATGCACAACCAACTAGCCCTTACCAACTCTTCTGTCTGTCTCTTGCTAACCTCAAAACCACTATGGGGCTTCGACAGGTCTATCGCATCGCAACTTGCGGCATTTCCCACCTGACTGACTTCCTCGCCACCAAGCTTCCCCATTCGCCGCCATCTTACCTGGTCGTTCAGATTCATTCCCCCTGCATAAATGTCATGCGTAAAAAGGTTGCAGCAAAAGAGAAGGAGCAGAAAAGAAAGGGACTACTGGAGCACGGTACAGAAGGCTTATATCTAGAGCAGCAAAATAGGGAGGAAAGAGGAAGCGGGAGATTGAGTGGGTGTCGCTGCCGGCCGTGGGAGCCAGCACACTACATCCCTGCCGCATTCGCCTTCAGGTGTCTTTCTCTTTCCCGCGTGGTCTCAGCTGCTGATCCATGCTGCAGAAAGGAGGCTAGCTCCTCTCGGATCGATACCAGGAGGGAACGTTGGGACACGAGCGCTGTGTGTGCGAGGGCGAAAAGGGAATTGAGGAAAAGAGGCGTTGTGGGATTCGAGGGAGGTGATGGTAAAGTCCGCAGGGATCTGCGGAAAGCGAGGGCACAAGCTACTTACGCTTCTCTTCTTTCCTTCCCCTCTTTTTGGTTGTTTTGTGAGCCTGGAGACTCGGCATGTTTAGGAAAAAAAACCACGAATGTCGTGGGGAACAAAGGGAGACTGTGAGGAATACATAGAGGAAAGAAAGGGAACGTCGTGTACGCCGTTGTTTGTTGGTTTTCTCGGCAACTTCGCTTGTTTGGGAATTCCAGGAGCGTTGGGGGTGGGGGGCGGAGGATACTGTTGGGGAATTCGCGGGAAGTAAACGAAGTGTCTCTTTTAATTTGTTCCCTCAGAAACACGCACGTAGAAGGCATGAAGGTCGTAGGGAAAAAGGGAGAGACGTCAGATGTTGAGGATATGGCTTGCCCGGAGACTGAGACCCGCTGGGGCACAGATGGGAAAAAAGGGGAAACGTTTATGATCTTGTTTATTTTTCCTTTCGGAGTGACTCTTCTTTTGGGGGTTCGGGGGAAAGGGCGAGATACGGTTGTGAATCTGCAGGATGAAAAAGAAAGTTGCGTTTTTATTATACTATATCTCATGTTGCAAGCATCACAGAGGGGAGTTGGTTACACGTGAGGCTTTTTACTGGCGTAGTATGCTTTAACGCAAACTCATCCGTAATGGTTATTATGTTTTGGCAGCTATTGTGAAAGCGATGGGAAAGCTTGACGCTGGCCAAACTTTGTGCTCGTTGTGCCAGCGAAAAGTGTTTGCAACGCATACTAATGTAGGCGCTAAGAAAAGCGGTGGCCTCGAATTGCTGATTATTCACGGCAGGAGTGTGAAGACAGTTTGAGCGAAAAGATTGTAACTTGGTGTGATTGTGTTACCTGCAGCCATGTAGCACTGATGGTACTCAGCGCCTCTTGAAATTGCAGGAATTCGGAGGGAAATACCAATGTTTGATTCCAAATTTAGTTTCTGTGTTACAAACTTTGGCGAATGGAGTGGAAATGAAGCTCAGAAATGATTGTCTGAAAAAGTGTTGTTTGCTGACTACACACAAAATTACGCCCAAACTAAGATCCAGAAGACGTGGCTAGAGCTTCAGTTTTGTCAGGGCACGCAGAAAGAGCATGGTAAACGGCAGCATCGCAGCAGCAGTATGCCAGAACTCCACGAACAATTATTGAGAGTTAAAATATACCAGTAACAGTGACGAAATCGGAAATGACATTGGGGAAGAAGAGGAGCAATGTGCTTAACACTAAAAGGAAATTCTAATCGTAAGAGCAAGAACATTCAGCCACAATTAAAGACACCGGTGGCATCGCGTGTATGTCTTTAAACATAGCTCATATCGTTGCGTTGTGTCTTACAAGAAAGCACCAACGGGTCCAACGCCTTGTCCCCCTTTAGAGGCAAGTGTCGGGTGCGTAGGGAAGGACAGATCCCTCGTGTTTGCGCCTGCAGATGATTAAGGCCGCTAGGGAAAAGGAAATAGCGAGCAGATGTAGAAACGTTAACACTGTTGAGGGAGCGAGGGAGTCCGGCAGGGAAAGCTGGAATACGTTCTTTAGGCACGAAGAAGCTGTCACTGAACACCGACCGATGCAGCAAGCAAAACCAGCCACCGAAGCAGCAGCGAACGCACTACCTGCGATAAAGCAAGATTACCAAGCGCTTGGCACTCTCAGTGGCTAAAAAAAAAAAGGATGTTTTTATTGCGGGGGAGAAGCGAGAACACCTGCTCCCAACTCTCCCCGCCGATAATCTGTAAGTGTTGGAGAGAACTGTGTGCTCGAACTTGTGTTGTTTTCCCCGTTTGTTCTTTTCTCTTCTTTCACTCCCGAAATCTTCCTTTTAATCTGAATTTTTTTTCCAGCTTTAGCCGCAGTGTCTATCTTAATTCGAGGGATAGAAAGAAAGTAAAGAAGGAAGGATACAGATAAAAAAAAGCTAAAGTGAGCTGAGTTAACGAGGCGAGACCGTTTGACTAAGGTTGCTGGGGTCAGGGAAGAGGAGAACGTCGCGTTTAGGGATAAAATATAAGTAAATGTTCTGAGAGAGCTGACTTCCGAGAGTGCAAGGAAAAACGACCTTGCAGTGTGGAAATGTTTCTTAACGAAGGTAAAAGAGGGGCTTGAAAAGAGAACCAAATGGACGGATTTCCTCTTTTTCCCTGTTTAGGCGTGAGAATTTGCTGATTCCTTTGCGGGTGCTTTAGGGAAGGCATAAGGTTTTCTAATTCGCTTCGCTTTTTTTTAGTGTGCCTGAAGCCAGAGAAGGTGCTATCTATATGTCGGTCTTTTAGGTAATGTGTTATGTTCTCATTTTGTTTTCTTTATATCTCCCTGGAGTTAGGGATCTTCTTGTTAGGATTTTTGGGAAGATGTTGGGTTTTTAATTCCTGTTATTTTGCATGTGTCGCGGGTAAGGTAATATGCTCTCTCTATTGGGGTTTTAAGGAAGGTATTGGACTTTTTAGTGTTCCTTTTTATACGTCGAAGGCTTGGGGAGTTAATTGTGTGGCTTCGGGACTGATGGGGATAAATAAGAAAAGAAGTGAATTGCAGAAAAAGAGGGAGAAAGAGGGTAGGTGGTTGGGACCTCGACTTTTTGCTAATATGGCCACCTTGACAGACATTGCCTCCCTCTTTATAATGTTTTTTTCTTCCAAAGATATAGCTTTTTTTTCTTTGCTGTTTATGTCCTATTTCCCCCGTTTCTTCCTGTATACAGTCACCGGGAAAACGTTTAATTACGTACTTTGCCAGCATTTTTTTCCTCCTTTAGTTCTAGCTTCTCTTTTACGCCATGGCAGCCCCTTTAATTTCCTGCTTTAGGGAAAAAAGGAAGCAACAAAGCAGGACTCCATTTCCTTTTTTTTCGTCCCAGTTTTCCTTTTTTCTTTCTCCACTTCGGTGGAATGGTAAATGTGTTTACTCTCGTTCACTTCTTGGTGTATTCCTTTTGAATTCCATTTTTTTAACGCTCGAAACGAAGTACGCGAATGGCTTCTTGAGAGTGCGGCACTTAGTTCGCGTCGTAAAACATGAAGAAAAAAAAAAGAGGGATCGCAAGCGGGAACGGAACTCCAGAGTGCCTTTCCCGTTTAATTATTTTCTCCCGGCAGCGCTGTATTTTTTGTTTGTATAGTACTTTGTTTGCCAGAGCGGGCGCCTTTTAGGAGACTCCGAGCTAGCGCGTTCGTTTTGACCATTTAGCGTCGCACACCGGTAGAGAGAGAGAAAAGAAAGGGAAAGCAGGGAGGTTAACCAAAGCTTTAGCGTACGCCGAGACATAACATTTACATTTCCGCGTGAGCAAGGCTTGTTTGCAAAGCTGCGATCCTGTTTTGTTCGTTTCTCTTATTCCTTTTTAAACCCGTCCTTTCCTTCGAGACGTGTTACGTAAAGGGGAGGCGGTTACTCGAAATGTGACGCACTTGCGAGCGCAGAGAATGTGTTACGCCTTTGTTGTTTGCTGTGCTCCCTGAACGCCTTCATCTCCGAGTTGTTATCTGGGTCGAGGTCACATTGTCTTTGACTGGAGTTCCGCCCTGAGTGGTTTCATTAAGAGGCATTGTGACGGGCATGTTCGATACGCTTGGGCACTCAATAACAACTGTATACGGTATGGGAGATGTATTTCTTGTATGTTTGTATGGCTCGTTGCGCACTCCTAAGTTTTGCTGCGTGCCGTTATTTTCGTTGTTTTTATGACCTTCTTCAAGCGAAGCTTGGTATGAGAAAGAAAGAAAGATAAGAAGAGAGAAGAGAAAGAGAAAGGAGAAGAAAGATAAGAGAAGAAGAAAGAAAAGAAGAAAGAAAAGAAAGAAAAAGAGAAAGAGAAAGGAGAAAGAAAGAAAGAAAGAAAGAAAGAAAGAAAGAAAGAAAGAGAGGGGCTCGTTTCTTTTTTATGCACAACGAAATAAATCCCACAGACCATTAGGCGAGGGAAACATAGGGGCCATTAATTGGTTACACTTAACTGCATTGTAGTAATAATGGCGTAATTTTACATCATTATTAGCAGAATACAATTAAACGTTAACAATTAATGGTCTTTAACTATGCTTTCCCTCGTCGAATGGTCTGTGGGATTCATTTGGTTGTGTATAGCAGTGGGCGTTTGAGGTTTCAAATTGTGTCGCCTGCCACAAGCGATTTCTCTTGCGTTTCGTTTGGTACAAGACAATTGATTTTCACTGTCTTGAAATGGCCGCCATATCACAGCCGTCCCAACACCGCGGCGCGCGCGTCATTTCCAGAATCCCCGAATTGCGAGAATAATTTTTCCGTCGGGATATAATGCGAGCACATTTGCGAGAAGAGGTACGTCGCGAAGATTAATTGGTTGTCGGGGCTGCGGCGACGCGCGTGCAAGCGACGCCGGCCGGCCGGCGGGCACACGACGCGCATCGCGTCGAGGGGCGTTGTGAAAGCGGCGACGTTATTCTCAGTGTGCGCGCACGGTGTAAAAGGGTGGACCCGCGCAACCATGAAATTAGTTTCTTGCGACCCGCTGCGCGCGCTGATAGTAGGTCGTGACGAAAATCGGGTAACGTATTGCGTGCCGTGCGCTGCGGCAGGGACGTGGTGTATACCGCAGGTCTCTTTGCGTGTGAGGGGAGACGGTACCAAAGAGGAACCACGCGAAAGATTTGTTTATTTGTTTGTTTGTTTAGCGATAGGCAGCTTCAAGTTACTTCGGTGTTACAGTGTGGTTATTTTATTTTTGAATGTATGGACGCCCTCCACGTGTTTTTGCCGTTGGTGTCGCCGTGCCGTTCTCTCTCTGTCTCTCTCTCTCTCTCTCTCTCTCTCTCTCTCTCTATATATATATATATATATATATATATATATATATATATATATATATATATATATATATAACCCGCAAAAAAATATAGTTCAGAATAACATTTTTCCAAAGCGCGCCACCGGGGATTCGAACCGGCGACCCCTTGCTCCGCGGCGCGATGCCTCATCATACGTGAAAATTGACCGTCGGCGTCTTGCGGCGTCGTACTCAAGGCGAGTGACGCAAGAAAGTCATCATCACGTGATGACCTCGCCTTGTGACGTCATAGTGACGTTACATGTCGCCAAAATTTGTGTCATCACCGTGACGTCACTATGATGTAACATGACGTGACGTCACACGATGACATCGTCGCGTGGTCAAACGGGCCCATCTCGGAGGCAATGCAAAACCAGGTGAAGTGAAGTGCACAGAGCTTGCAATGCCTCGGATCCTGAGTGCAGTGCAAAACCACGTTAGGTGCAGAAAGCTTTCGGAGGGAGGGCGGGGGAGGACCAATAAATTAGAAGAAAAAGAAGAAGACGAAGGCTTTCGCCTTCGAGTCGTCTTAAGCGAATGCGTAAGGGACCGTGTGAGTTTGTCGTGTTTTTTTTTTTTACTTGACTGAGAACGGCACTGTCGTGTCATCTCCTCATTACATCGGAAAATTTGCCTAAATGATGTTCTAAATGTGGTAGAGTTTGTAGACTTTTGTTGTGAAAGCGAAACCAAAGTTCACACTCACGCGTGAAACAATGTGGGACGAATACGACGCCCATTCGTGCAATAGGAGTCGCATTGTGGTATCCAAGTCTAACACTATAGGGGCCTTCGGCATAGCCTATAAGTTAGGGAGCCTTGAATATACCGCGACGGAATTAAGTATATACTAAGTATTTATATGGGAGCGCATGGCAATGAAGGTTCCTGCGTGGATATTGGCGGTGGCGCTGAGGAATGTCGTTTCTTTTTTTTTTCCTTTTTTCCCTTTTTTCTTTCTTTTTTTTTTCTTAGAAGCGATACATAGTAAGTCGGGCTCCGTTAGAGCCGGCTATCCTCCCCCAGTCATGAAATCGATACTCAACTAACAAATAGCCTATAGAAGAATAGAAAAACAAGGAATAATAAAAAGCATTATGTGCACATAAAATCGCGAGTGTACAAAGAATGTACCTGTGCACAGTATGAAACATGCAAGGCGGCTACTCATAACACAGCGGTTAGAGTACGTACAGTCAGCTACAGAATTTTATGGATCACGAGACCAAAAGGAGAAAGAAAAACTAAATATTCCCGCTGCTTCTTGAGGTAGCCTTCAATTTAGATTTCCGACCTGTTGTGAAACGTGCTAACGACATGCACCGTGCAGTTCCGCCGAATACAGTCGCAAATTGCTGGGGAGTTCAAAGTTTTGTCAAAGCTGCAGTGTTATCTAAACTTTCGACGCCAACTCCAGCACGTACAAGTGAGTGCTATTTTGAAGGCAACACGACCACGAAATCTTTCCGTTAACAAAAAACGAACGCGCACATCACGTATACATAGCTTGCACGTGACGTCATGGACGCAGTTTCATAACGTACTGGTTGACCAGCACGGTGGCTGTGATGACGTAAAGGCAGCATAATCCCATTGCGGTTAAAATGCTTCAATGTGGTAAGAATGCGGCCCCAGTGTTATTGGACTCTGTGCGTCAATATCAAAAGAACTTGCAAGTGATGAAATTATTAACATTAACGCAACGTCACAAACCTTGCGTCCTACCATGCGGTGCACCAACATGGCGGTTTCAGTGACGTCAGTGCAAGCCATCTATAAGCAAATACGACGGAACGTTGGGCAGCTATTCCAAATCGCGCACTGTAGTTGAGCGGTACAGTATAGTAAACGTTTTCCGATACTATCTCTATATATAGTTGTGCAGCGGTGCATGCTCCTTGCATTGCGTGCGGCACGAATTGATCGCCTATTGTTCGATTCCTCGAGACACGCTATCGACAGATTACACGCTCCAACTGTTCCCAACTCCGTCGCTGTATCGCTTGTTTATGTGAAGAAGCGCTGCGCGTCACGATGTGCGCTGTTGCGTGCGATGTACTGTAAGAAAGTTGAGCCGTACTTCTTGCGTCTGCAGTGCACGCCATGTGAAACTGAACTTTATTGCCAAATATAGGCTGATGCCCTTGACAAAGAACTTTTATTGGGCTGTCATGGGCTTGTAATGCTGCGTCATGAAAGTTCGAGATTTTCTTCTGGTGCGCACTTTTGAAGGGCCCCTAGGAATCCTCTGTAACGAACGAGCGTTTTATCGTCTCCTGACGTATCCCATCAATTCGGCACAATTTGTGACGCCAGCAGTCTATTCACGTGACGTCATGAGGAACTAATCTGTCAATTGGTCCGTATTTGAGGGATATCAGCTGCGAATCGTTTCCTACCCTACTTTGCCATGCAGTTGCACGGCCGTTCCGCCATTGTTTCGCATGACTATCGGGCGCGAGCAACTGATTTCACTTCGTTTTGTGCGTTTTTCGACTGTGCAAGCGGAGTTAATAGCGTGTAGCCGAAAAGCGCGAAATCCCGATAGGGTCAACGCTTAGTGCTGACACTGTTCACGTTATCTATGAAGGAATAAGTGGCGAGGAGGAGATAGGGCCTGTAAGAAGGCTTCGGGTGAGCAATATCCATGACAACTAGACCACCCCGGCGGGCAGTCTTGGGCAGTAACTAGTTACTAGTAACGCGTTAACGGTAACTAGTTACTTTTTTCAGTAACTTGTAACTGTAACTAGTTACTTTTAAGTTAGAGGAACTTGTAACTGTAACACTGTTACTTTCTTCGCAGTAACTGTAACGGAAAATACCGTTACAGTTACTTCTGTCTTTATGAAAAATTATCCAAGAGCAACACTTTTTCGAACTTTCTTCTTTACCATATATCCTCTCCACCCCCAAACTTTCCAGAATAGGGCTCCCCTCGCACCTTAAAGCAAATAGGCGCATGAATCGTTACCAACTAGCCCAAATGGCTGTTTTGCTCCCCTCGCAGTTTAGGAGACGAGGTGACTAAGCGGATTATCTTCCCTGCAGAAGACCGAGGTTGGAGGTCTGTCATTAACGCAACATGTAAATCAATCGTGGTTCAACTGAACAGCCTGCTAAGTTCGCGTCCGTTTTTTTTTTTTCAGCATATATATCCTTTTCGTCAATTGAGCACCTAGCTATGTTCTTGGTGTACAGGTGGAGGAGCATTAGGATGCCATTTTTATAGTCTCCCTCATCTGAGGCTCCGAGCTCATCGTGTTTGACAGGTGGCCAGAAAACAGCAGAACGCGAAACGGCTAAGGCCAGAAATTACGTGAACTAGCGAAACGATATTTTAAAACTTCTTTGTAAATGGTTGTAAAATGTTTACTCCGACTTAATGAAACAATTATTAACAAAATGACAGACGTTTCACCCCCAATGCAGGTGGCATCCTAAAAAAAAATGAGCCGAGGTCAACCAGTCCACTAGTCACACATGTCCTTGTAAATGTCCAGTGGGGGGCGCGGCTGTTTTTGCAAGCCGCGGCGAATCAACCACGATTCCAGGAGTTGCTTTTCCCCCACCTTCGTTCACAAACCGGCGTCGTCGCATTGTTTAGGTCAAAGCTATGACCTGTCATCCAGCAGTGCTCAACAAGCTCGCTCTTTGAACGCGTTGCATGGGTTGCTTTAGCGACATTCCGCTTGAGTTCTTTAGGCCTCGTTGATCATTTCCTGCCCGTTTCGCCGATCCCCGCATCGCACTTTTAGATACCGCCATGATCATCCGCAAGTGTGCAGTCTTAGGATTTCGTGAACACACGTTGTCTTGTTCCAAGGTATAATAACGGGACTTAAAAACGGTTTGTATGCCCAGCGGACCGGAAGCTCTTCGAACAGAGTCTGACACACCTTAAACATATGGAACAGACACAATGGACGTCGTAACCACTCGTGATGCACTCCCCGCTGCTCTTCGCATGCGCTTCTGGGTATAGTTAATAAACGTCTTAGGATATACTGCCGTCGTTCCAGTACATCAACCACGTTTTCCACTTCAAGTAAGAGGCGTTCAAAGTGATTGCTGGTGTTGTGCCCCCTTTTATGTTTCCTTCGTCTAGGGTTTTACGACGTGCAACCCTTATTAAATAAATTCTATAATTTGATTTGTGATCTATTATTTTATACAGTAACGGAAAAGTCACGACGTTACTTTTGCACAGTAACTGTAACTGTAACAAGTTACTTTCGGAAACTCTGTAACTGTAACTGTAACAGAGTTACTTTTTTGGCTTAGGTAACTGTAACTGTAACACTGTTACTTTTTACTGGTAACGTGCCCATGACTGCCCGAAGGTCGGGGGATCGAATCCTGGCTGCGGCGGCCGCATTTCGATGGAGGCGAAATGCTAGAGGTACGTGTGCTAAAGATTTAGGTGCCCGTGAAAGAACCTCAGGTGGTCGAAATTTCCGCAGCCCTCCGCTCCGCGTCTCTCATAATCGTATCGTGGTTTCGGGGCGAAAAAAAACTCCCAACAATTATTACTATTATTACGTTTTGTATGTATGCGCTTGACTGGAGATACAACCTAATGACACCAACACACAGTGAAGCCAAGGAAGCTGTCTCTTAGTTTGATTAGGTTGTGTCTGACAAAAGAAGCGAGCCCTCGATCTATCCCCCATCTTTACTTGATTGGAGGTGCGCTTTATCTAACTTTTCGCGTCGCCATCTCTGAGCGATGCAGCTGAACGGTTTCTGTATTCGCGCCCGCCATGATGAAAGCGTTAATCCGACACCGGCGTTCTGCTCTGCTGAGCGACTCACTCGTTCGTGCTGAGCACGGCGAAAGGGACTCGGCGCGTGATGACGCAACAGTTCGCAAAGCTGTTGCGCGCGGACTTGGATTACGCCTGTAATCGGACACCGCGCGAAGCAGGACTTTTAATGACTCCTCGCTAACGTTCCACGATGTTGCTGTTGTCATGTAGTGGGACTATAAAAAAAAAGGAAGTAAGAAAACGATAATGTAGTTTGTACACCGAGAGGTTCAGCTCCGCTTGTGTGGTCTGGTACTGACATCTTATAAGGTATGCGAAGTGTAGCGATATTTTGCGCAGTGTTGCCGCGCTTAGGCTTGAGCGTTTGTTTTTAATCTAGCTGCACTGTTTCTTGGTGTATCTTCGTTTTTTTTTTGTTTGTTTTTTGCCCTTTTAACTCGGGAACATCAGGAGCATAATTCAGAGACTTTTCGCTTCATTTCACAGAACCACCGTATATTTTGTTGTAAGATCGTTGTAGCCTGAACGCGTTCTTTGTGCTTCTGCGACGGCCCACGTGTTCCTATTACGCGTACTTCGCAAGCCATTTGTTGTCGTCGTTGTTGTTGAACTGACGACTCATAACCACCGTGGGGGGAAGGTCACGTTTCCCCTTTGGATAAAGCTAAAGGGAATATACAAACGTACAAACGATATATGCTTCCGTCGCGGCGGTTCATGACAGCGATAAGCAGACGCAGCGTTTATCGCTTGCGTTACAGAAAGCTACAGGTTCGTCATCTCACGGACGCCACCATCGTCGGTGTCCTAGTCGCCTTTCAAGCCGCAGCACACGTGCCCGAACCAAGGAGGTTGAAAAAAACCTCCTTGGCCCAACGTTTGCAGGCGGAACGTTGTGAAGCACTGCAAACATGGCGCGTAAGCGCGGGTATGTCACGTGGAATTTTTTAGTATCCCGCGGACATCTGAAGATAGCATAAAAACACTAATACTTAATAGATAGAGAGTTAGATACTGTATAATTGCACGTTTTGCAAACCGATCTACAACTTCTTAATCGGAATGTTTTGCCCTTATTTGTTGATATAGAAGTTAAATAATCAGTCTTACCAAATTAAGCGAGTAAGCAGAACACAAAAAATGGTGGAACATACTCCATGCAATAGTCAGCAACATTCGTTTCCTCGCGGCGTCATCAAGTGCGTCGGCATATTTTTAAACTCTCGCTAGAGCTAGCTGGTGCACACATGTATATTATACAACATCGTGACTACGATGACGTCACTTCAGTCCCGCTCCTCTGGTACTGCAACAAGGCGGCGGCTTCAATAACGGCGCAGCAAGTCATCTATATTTATTTAGCTTTGTAAATTCGAACGATAAATTGATCTCACTTCGTTTTCGATTATTCTTGGTTCCCAGTTTACACATTGAATTAAGCTGGTTACCAACATTAATTTTACCTCCACTCTGTGTCCACGCTTAGGCAAGGACATTTCTTCACTTCAATAATTAACAACAGGTGTTGGGATTTCGCGTCTCGAAACCACGACATGATTCTGAGAGACGCCGTAGTGGAGGGCTTCGGAAATTTGCACCACCTGAGGTTCTTTAAAGCTTAAATTTAAGCACACGGGTCTTCAGCGTCTTGCTTCCATCAAAATGCGGCCCCCGCGGTCGGGATTCTATATCCCGCGGTCAGCAGTAAAGCGCCGCGACCACTGGACCACCGCGGCAAGTAATTTCTTCACTTCAGTCGCCCATTTTCTACTCATTCGCATTCCTAAGTCCTTCTTCAAAACAAAACAAAATTGAAAAAGTTGCAGAGCCATCTCGTGCATGCGATGCGTCTCTAATAAGTGGTATAAATCCGCGGCTAAGTCGTCTCGAGCGGCGCTTAATCCGTAATGGGCCGCCTGGGAGGATTATACCTCGTGCCTCGCGAAACGGCTTCATCAATTTGCTCGCACCAGACGTTCGGGGATCGTTGAAACGGCTAAGACGCATTTGCATAACGTCTTATAAACCGACACCCTCCTCCTCGTTTTAAGAAGCCGTTTTTCCAACCGTTTAAGACCCGCGGCCGCTCGTCGCGGACAAATATTTGGTCAAGTCGGAATTCTGAGATCCGGTCGTGGTATTTTTTTTTGTTCGCGAAGAAACGCAAACGCGATAAGTGGCCGCTGTTAGAGTGGTCGGTGTTAGATTTTTACTGTGTGCGTTGCGCCACGCCGTGCGCGTGCTTTGCTCGCGGAGAAAAAGTCTGTGCAGAGTTTGACCAGTTGCCTCAAGCTTTAACAAAGCCAAGATGGGTTCTACACTTAAAAAAAAAAGGAAAAAAAAGGAGAGGAGTATGCGTCACTCCTTTCGGGGAGTCCTGGACTTGCCACGTGTGTGACTATATCTTTAAAGAAACTCGGTAACTCTCTTTTGGGTCGCACGGCTCTCCGACGAAAGTATAATCATCTGCAAACAGAGCTGACGTGTCTCTTTAAAGAGAGTCATATGCATGGCGAGTCAGGACCCACAAAAAAAATTGGACCATCTCCCCGAAGGGAACGCTGATGGAATGCGAAGCAGCAGCGTTGCGCACGGATGGCGTCACGGGTTGAACGGCGCTAACGCGGGTGCTGCGGTGAGCGCTGGAAGATTTGTTTGAAGCGAAACTCGGTGTAGCGTTTACTGGTGTAAACGTTTGTTTGAAACACGGACACGGGAGGCGAGCGGGCGTCGGAGCCGGCAGCTGCGGCGCTCCGGCGGGTGAGGGAGAGAGTGACGTACGCGCGCACCTTCGAGGGAAGCGTGCGAGGGGTGCGTGACGTCAACGCCCAGCTGCGGCGTGACCTACTTGGCACCGCTCCAACACCTGCGCCGAGGGAAGCCAAAGCCACCTAGAAAAAATATTTTTTCTAGGTGGCTTTGGGGAAGCGCGTTGCGTCGCGTTTGTGCGGACGGACAGCGTTACACAGGCTAGTCAAAGAGCTGCAACGCATCTAAAAAGGACTCAAAGAACCGCCTTTTCCTTTTGTAAGAGTGTACAGCGCTAGGCGCATGCGCGTCATGCATAGACACTTTTCTTTCGTCTTTCTAAGTGCCAGTTGTTTGATAACTTTCCAGGGAATAGTGTTTGAATCATTGTTCAGGTGATTTACGTACACCCTGTCGCGAGTTGCCACTTTTCGATATCGTGCGAATATTCTATCCGGAATAAAACTACAAGCACACAAACTGGCGCTCTTTCGCTCGCTCACTCACTCACTCACTCACTCACTCACTCACTCACTCACTCACTCACTCACTCACTCACTCACTCACTCACTCACTCGCTCGCTCGCTCGCTCGACCCACGCGCTTGATTCACAGGTTCACTCACTAACAGTCATCCTCTCACTAAATGTCGCCACTCGCTAACACTCGCGTATAGGGAACCAGCGCTGGAGTTTCCGCGGTGCGGGCAGTGCCGCCCTGGCGGTCAAAGCGCGCATACTCCAGCCGCTCCCGCGGACGATAGTGGCGACTGGTTGAGGCGATGCGGGCGCGTGTCGCCGAAACAAAACTAAAGGATGCTGGCGGTACTGTTGCGCATTAAAATGCCACAATACGTAGAAATGAGGGAGGACGTATCCTTCTATGCTTTTCCTTCTAAAACATGTGTATAGGAACGGCGCGCGCCATTTCATCCCGGCAGTCAGGCGAGCACAGTATGTTCTGCTCTTGCTCTCCTGTCTAGTCGCGTCGGGCTGGTTTATAAACCGAACTGCGCGTGTCTGCTAGATTTATTCGATAGTGAGGGCCACCAGTGGAAATAGGGGCCTACGAGCAGAATTTAATCCGTGTTTTGTCGTAAATAGAACATACATATTATGCAGCATGCGGCATATGTAACAATCTTTGCATCTGACCACCACCAAGCTCCTTCTGATGTCACCGCGTGCAGTGAATATGATAGGATAGGCAGGTAGTCTACATTATTTGCAAACAGTTAAGCAGAAGGAAAGCTGTCTGTCTACGAGATGCGTACGGGGGCACGTTCGCCGACGCCGCGGAACTGTTATGAGAAATACGCACGCGATGGATGCCTCCGTTGAACTTCACTTGGGCTACAGACAGAGTTGTTGTCACGAACAGAGCAGCGGACTACTCGAAGCTTAGCTTTCTGGAGTCAGCCGATGCGGTAAAGCTTGTTTGTGCATTGGCTGCCGCGGCGAAGTGACATCGCAATTTATGCCTCGCTAGAAAAGGGTCAGATGTCTTGGATTTTTACTTGCCGTTTAATTCGCTTAACGTACTGTGTTAGTTTTTTCGTTCGCTTGTGTCTGCTTAGGATAAACGTGTTTGATCAACATCGACAATTGCTGGCGTTTTACGTGCCAAACAGGGTACGATTATGAGGCACGCCGTAGTGTGGGAATCGGGATTAATTTTGACCGCTTCGGGTTGTTTAATGTGCACATGAATCCCAGTACGCGGGTGTTCATTTTATTTCAACCCCATCGAAATGTGGCCACCGTGGCCGGGAATCTATCCCGCGCCCTCGAGCATAACAGCGCGACACCATACATGCTATGCTAGCACGGTGGTTTGCTTGATCAACGTCCGCGTGCATACATACCGCGGGCTGGGCATACATACCACGGCAGAAAAAAAACATTGACGCAGCTGTCTCTTGCCTCTTACATTTTTTTTTTAATGCAGTAGCGGGCAGCTGGTATCGACGTAGCCCGTACTTATCAATGGAGGCTTGTTAGCCTGCACTAGCTTGACACAAATTCCAGTACGCAACCACAAAATGGTGACGACGGAGTCGTCCTATGGAGTCGCCACCACGGCACAGCACTGTCTTTTCGACGCCGTTGCACAGACGTAGCCTGCTTTGCAGGGCTTCTCTCCGTTTTCCAGTGCTTTCCTGAGAAATTAGCCTTCAGACAAAGTTTTTTTTTTTTTAAACCATAGAGCCGTATTACTGGCGCAATGGCTGCTCGAGCTGTTCGCGCCAAAATAAAGCACGGGAACGGCGCACGCGCGTGCGCTCACCGCGGTACAGTGCGGCCGGTCGTCTGAGCGCGAGCGGCATGGCCTCCGAGATTAGCTGGCGGCGCGGAGGCCAAGCGAGCGGCTGAGTTATGTCGCGACTCCCCGCCAGGCGCCATTTTTCGGCGCGCCACCTATCCAGCGCTGGTCTCCCATAGTGGACTCACTCATTCACTCACTCGAATCACAAACTCGCTCGTTCACTAACAATCACCCTCTCACTGATACTCACTCACTCACTCACTCACTCACTCACTCACTCACTCACTCACTCACTCACTCACTCACTCACTCACTCACTCACTCACTCACTCACTCACTCGTAATTATTCATTAACCAATATTCACGCCATCAATCACTCACTCGCTAACACTAGCCCTCACTCACACACTGCCACTCACCAGCTCGCTCACACTTATCGATGTTCACTCACTCGCCCATTCACTCTAAATTTACCAACGCCTTTTCAAAACCCCCTCAGCTCACACTCATCCCCCAAGACACCGCCCTCATCGTTTTAACTCCTAGCCTTCTTCAAGAAGCGCTGATCGATTTTCAGCGGACACGTGTATGACCGATAACTGCGTTAACATTTATAGCGCAGTTCAGCACTCTTCTATTACCCCACTTTTCTTTGCTTCCGCCTTCCTATAAACCTAAAACATTTACGCACCCTAAACCACTGGTAACCCAGTTAAGAACGCGCAAGAATTTCGCTCCTTTCCCTTGGACCCTTTCGCCGTTTTTGCTTTACCCAGCCATTTTAGTCGGGTTGGACCGCGTACCGATTTAACATCAACGACCCCCCCCCCCCCCCTCCACCTTTCTCCCCTGTGTTCCTGCTGCTGTTGTACAGCCCTAACTCTTCACGACTCCTGCCAGCTTCTCCATCACCATAATTGGGTTGCGGCGCGAAATCACGTCTCCGCACTCCTCGCGCGGTGACTCGCTTAACGATATTTCCTCAGGGCCGTTTTATACTCTGAGTGCGATACCTGCCTTCTTCGATCGCTTCTCCTGCTCGTCAGGCGGCAGCTCTCACGTTTAGTTTACGTCAGAGGCTCGTGTATAAGTTACGAAACTTCCAAAGTAGCTTTTTCATCTCTATCGAACTTTTGCCGTCGTCAGGCAACAGTTCTCCCGTCTAGAACGCGTTATCGAGGCAGGTGTATTAGTTACGAAACTCAAGAATAGGTTTTTCATATCTATCCAAAGTCCCCTCTCACTCTTTCTTAACGAACTCCGTAAAGCACATTGGAACGTGACGTTCGACGCTTCGTGTATGCACTCGTCGCTTTTCGAGTGGAGCTTGTTATCTAATTTATTTCGTATACGTCTTCCTGGACCCCCGCTGCTCGCAAATTAGCCAGAGCCTCCGTATACAACAGCGGTTATACGGCGCAAGGCTATAACGAGGCATCGTAAGGCATCGCGCCTTTCCTGTTGTACGGCGTTCGTCTGCAATGAAAGCACGAGTGTTTTTCGCGAGCAGACGACAAAGGCAGAGAGAGGTGCTAGTTAGGCCTAGCAGTACAAGGAAAAGCAAAGGCGAAAGGGGTGCTCGTTAGGCTTAGTAGGAGCAGGAGACATACAATCAATAAAGGTGCTCGTTAGGCCTATCCGCCTCGTGCGCTGCTGCTTTCAGTGGTACTGGTGGCGCCACCAACGGCGGACGGTGGCGATAGGTGGATATGCGCGGCTCATAGAAGCCGTGGGCAAAGCGCCTGTTACTCTCCGTTTTTCTATTCATGTTTCATTCTGGTTTGATATTTGTACTGCCGACGCTGCTCCACTAGACAACCATGCCGTCTGTTACGTCGATTGTTCTATATTATTTGTTTTAAAATGACAGGCCCGTTTTTTATGCGTGCGCGCGATGCACTGCGTACGTTTCTTACGTGCATGTGTCCAAGTTGTTTGCGTGATCTGTTAACACAGATGAAATAAAAACTGTTGCAGTACAAAACAGCATTCTTGTTTTATTGAACACCCCGAACAGTACAACAACAATGACTATTACGGCTGTATGCCTGCTTAAGAAACGCACAAAAGACACGCGATTTTATCTTCGCCCAACACTCGTAGCACTCAACTAGGCTAAGAAAACCAAAATCTAACTTGCTGAACGTTTTAACAGCCGTCACACAGCTGCATAATAATGCGTGAAAGTACTGTAGCAAATGACCAACAAACATTCACACAGCGTTTTTTTTTTGTTCACAGACCGTATTAACATATGAGAAAGTTCTAACTGCATTGCAATCACATATTTCGGAATATCTAATCACTTTCACCATCGAAGCCACAATCCTCTAACACATGCGCTTTAAATTGAGCATGGCATAACTCAGACTTATATAGGAAATGCGCACGCGTGGCATTACTCAGATTTATATAGGAAATGCGCACGCGTGTAATGTATCTCGTATGCTAGATTCTCCTTTGGTACGTGCAGCTCAAAATAAAATGCGATTCTAGAAGTAATGTTCGTGGAGTAGCGAGCATATAGCAGGACAACTACTTACAGCTTCACTTACCTTTGCAAAAACGGTATTCCAATTGCAATTCAATATTAACCGACGCAACAACGATAACAACACACTTGTTGCACACAGGCGTACCAGGTTGACGCGCGAGGCCAAGCGCGGTATTTTAAGTGTAGCACAATCGTGCGCGTACAGTACGCTAGAATATTCTGGCACAATGTCGTCAAGCTTGCAGTCACTTAAGCGGTTCCCACGATGTAGCACCAGCTGACGTCCTCGCGTCATCAAACTGCTACGACGCCGAGAACTACGCACACAGCTGACTTGAAAAAACGCGGTCTTGCAGGGGGCCATCTTGTCCCGCAACCAAAGGACAAAAGTACACAACTGAGGCGTCTGAAACATTGCCGTTGATGAGATGGCAGCTGAACGAAATCAGGGCTCATCGTCCGACGTGTGGCCACCGCCTTAACACAATATTAACGTTTCAACGTTCAAGGAAGACGCGACGAAAGCGACGAGCCCAGCCGGTCTTGTCGGGTGCGCTACAGCCCAGTGCACAGCGCGCGCTCTCACGGCCACCGAAAGAAATAAAAGAAAGTGGAAAGAGGGGCACCTAGGAGCATTGCGTATCGTTGGAAGCAAGAGGAAGTGTTGCGTTGTCGGTGTGGCGTATTGTCGAGAGATGGCGCTAGTTTGTTCTTGCTCAACGAAATCGCAAACTTCATTCAAAATGCATGAGATCCTATGGGGGGTTGGGAGAGGGTACAACCGCCTTAGCCGAGCGGTGGCGCCACCATACCGATGCACGAGGCGGATAGCAGGAACGGGAAAAGCACAACCAATAAAGCAACTCGTTAAGCCTAGCTGAGACTGCAGAAAAAAGGGCGAGGAAGATGTTCGTTAGGCCTAGTAGAGGAGCAGGCCCGGCGACGGACACTTCTACAACGGAAGCGTCCCGTGGAAGGACAGGAAATAAGGCCACGTTCGAGGGGATGGACAACGGTTCGTGGTGTTGTCCAAAGATGGGAGCAAACGACGTGCATGCTGCAATGGAGGGGCGCTGTGTACAAGCGTCATGCATTTTCAATTAAATGGTTGTTGACAGGGGCAGATAAAGGAAAAGTGATCTAACGAATAGACGACAGGAAAAGCGAGGTGTTTACTGGTTAGGCTTACCTAACGTTGTTTCGTCGTGTATGTGGAAGCGCAATGCATTTGCAATGCGAGTAGAGACGGCGATATAACGGAAGTGATCTAGTCAACAGGGAACAGAGAAAGCGGTAATGTATCGGTTAGGCTTAGCTTGTTCAGGAAGAAGAGAGAGAAGGATGGATAGGCAGGGATGTTAACCAGATGCGTGTCCGGATGGGTGTTGACGAAACTGTGCGCTGGATCGTCTGCGCCATGTTTTCACCTGGGAAGAAGACGCGCTCGGAAACAGAAGTGTCCCCTTCGCTAGCAGACGTATGACAAAGACAAAAAAAAACAGCAAAGCTAAAGCGCGTGTTTCGATTAGAGTACCGGCTAAGCTTAACTCGTGTTGGCGGGAAAGAAGTGACGTCGTGACAGGTGGGAGCAGGAACATAGGCATGCGCATGGGGGGAGGAGGGGGCAGAGGGGGCGCCCCCCTCTAGTCACCTAACTGGGGGAGGGGGGCAAGGTCTGCCCTATAAATTGACTTAGTAGGGAGGGGGTGGCGCTGCAATGAACTTCCGCCCCCCCCCCCCCCTCCACCCCTGATTAGGAAACCCGCGCACGCCTGTGAGGATAGAGGAAGTCAAAAGACATTGAATGGCGTTGAGGACGACGTCATTTAAGGCACGCGTCCTTGTCAGTTGACCGTCGCGAAGCTCGTGTAATGAATGGGAGTACGTACAAGGCGGAAGCGCGTTAATTGGCTTCGCGGCTCTTCGCCAAGGCAACAGCGAACAACGGATGGGACCGAGAGTACAATAGCATCGCTGGTCGAAGCTGATGCGACGTAAAGGTTAATCGAACGCGCCCCGCTGGTCATCAATGATTCGGGTTTCCATTACTGTACCCGCCATTGTGTCGTTACCGTGGCTATAATTTTGGTTACGTAATCGCGAAAGTGAATGAGCCTGTACGTCACGACCGGTGAGATTTCGCTGTGCTCGCACATAGAACAGGCGCTGGTGTAAAAAATAAACTTTATTGACATGGATTAGAATGGAATTTGTTAGGTATAACGTTAACAATCACCCATCAAGGTTTCTCGATTTGCTGTTTTTGAACTCTCTTATGTTTCTGATGTGTTTAGGGGGGAAGGGGGTCATTGACGTAGCCGCGGGGAGGGGGAGGGAGGGGCGGTCCCCACCTTCCTGAAAATTTTCAGTTTTAGCATGTAGATGTATACACGCACCAGCGTTCTTAAAGTGTGGTTGCAGCCCCCTCTCCTTTAACCCCTCCCCCTACGCTCCTGAAAGGGCGGGGGGGGGGAGGTGTTCACAGTTTGTGGTCGTAATTCTTAAACGGAAATGTTTCGGTTACGGTGAATGGCTATCAGAAAGCAACTTGTGTGGCAGGGGCGTAGCCACAAATTTCTTTCCGGAGGATGGGGGGGGAGCGGGGGTGTTGAACTAACCTTTATGTATGTTCGTACATGCGTTTGTATCGGTGCGTGTATATGTACGCATGCAAAATTACACAATTTCCAGGAGGGGGCGGGGGGAGGCTTGAGCCCCTAATCCATGAAACTGAAAGTACTTGAACACCCCTCTGGCTGCGCCAATGTTGTGTACTCAGATTTAGATGCAAAATTGAGAACCCCAGATAGTGGAAAATTGATCCGGAGGCCCCACTGCATCGTGCCTCCAAATTCAAATTCCTGTTTTTGGCACGTTAAACGCCATAATTTCACCTTCGGCTGGCCTACCTTCAGTAAGCGTCGGTTGCGCGGGCATTCTTTCAATAGTATCTGTACCGCCTCCAACTCGAGCTTTTCGAGAGTTCTTACATAACATTCGAGTGAAACATATGGCTTCCTTGTCTTGGGCATATCGCCATAGCTCGGCCCCCTCACTCACTCACTCACTCACTCACTCACTCACTCACTCACTCACTCACTCACTCACTCACTCACTCACTCACTCACTCACTCACTCACTCACTCACTCACTCACTCACTCACTCACTAACTCACTCACTCACTCACTCACTCACTCACTCACTCACTCACTCACTCACTCACTCACTCACTCACTCACTCACTCACTCACTCACTCACTCACTCACTCACTCACTCACTCACTCACTCACTCACTCACTCACTTATACACCTACTCATTCATGCTGCTAGTTGTGTTTAAAATATTAAGTGCGTAAGCGTATCTATGCGGACCCAGCAAGAAAACTGCGTGTCCGTCCCATCTATCACGTAAGACTAATGACTATAGACAAACAAATGTGTAAAGCAAGATTAATTTACTTGGCGGTGCTGGGCTTAGAACCCACTGCCCCACGCTCAGAAGGCAAGTGTCTTATCCACGGACCCACGCTTGCAGAATGTGAATATATCTGAACCATATGAATGCGTTGTACCCGGGTTGCAAAACAAAAGAACACTCTCCGAAACAACGCCCCGAAAACTACGTTCTCTAAAAAGGCTGAAGCCTTACAATAATGCTCTACACTTACGCATGACTTAGACATCTCTCGAAGGACATTCTGTGTGGATGTTTTTCTTTTAACTTAAAGAAAAAGCTACCTGGCTACATAACAAAAAAACTCACAGGGTCTCTTATGCAATCGCCTATAGGAGTAAGACGACTCACCGGCGAAAGCCATTTTCTTTTTCTTCTCAGTAGATTTAGTGATCCTCCCCTCACCCTGCCTGCCTTGGAAAGCTCTCTGAACCTAACGTGGTTTCCTACTGCCTCCGTGATCGGAGGACGCTTTCTTTACCTCACATGGTTTTTCCCAGCCTCCGTGATCAGCCTGCCTTTGACCGAGCGACAATGCCCAGCGATCACGTCATCATGTGAGGCCATAATGACGTCACTGTGACGTCACAGGTTCTGACGATCTGTGGCGTCGCTGACGGCGTCATGTGACGGCGTCATTGGCGTCACGTGACGTCATGTGACTTTTGGCACGCCGACTGCGCACACTCATTCGCTTGAGTATCACGTGACTTTTGACCGACTTTTATTACTTATATTTTTTTTGCATCATTCGTGTAGACCCCGACGGTGACGTCGTCGTCTACACGAATGTTCGCGTTCGATGAGGCAACGCCTCGTCTAGAGGAGCTGGATGTGGCATCTAAGGCTTTCGCCTTAATAAAGAGAACAGCATCTATAGATGCGCGCTCTGTAGACGAAGGAAGATTTTTCTGGGAACGGACGAGACGTTTCACGCCACGAAAGTGTCTGCGCTGCGTAATTAACAAGCCACGCCTTGTGCAATAGTTTTCTCATTGACGCCTTAAGAAGGGGTCAGTGCCCCCTGCGATGGATCTATATATTATCCCCTGGAGGAATTACTTTGTGCGCCAAGCGTGCTTGAACCTCTGCTCGCTGCTTTTTTTTTTTCTTTTTTTATTTATCATCATCCCGTATTGTCTTAATGAGTTCGGTGTATGAGATATCGCTGTCGTAAGCAACATCTCATTACCCGCGTTAATTAATGACTACAACAACAACTGGCGTCAAGAGTCTTGGCATCGCCGGTAATTAGCCTAATCGGTTAAGCCGACTCGTAAGTTAAAGGTAGCCGAATTAAAGGGACACTAAAGTAAAGCAATAAATAAGTTTAGACTGAAAAATTATGCTCCGAAAAACGGAAACTCTAGTGCCGTTAATTTCACCACCATTGGTTTATCAAATAATTACAGGAGAAAATCAGTGTACAAAGTATAACTTTTAAATTTTCCCGAGAAATCTCCGATGGTGGCGTCACAGTTATCAGAGTGTTTTTCTTTTTCAAGTGTTGGCCACATTTGCTCAACAAAATCGTTTGAAACTTGGTACATAAGGACTCTGGCTCCCTCAGAAGACAATGTAATTCATCGTTACCCGAATTGTAACTACGCAGGGCCTAGCAGACGTCGCCAAAATTTATGACGTCACGGTGACTGGTGCGCGATCTTCAAAGTGGCGTGTCCACCCGTGTTTTCTTTTTGAGTTTTTTCTAGCTTACCAACCGTCTTCCTGCGGTAAGCGTGGTGTTTTCGGTATCGTGTTGGAGTAATTTACTAATACGAGAAAAATTCGTCTTTCTTCTCAGTGTCCCTTTAAGGCGAGCTTGAGAGAACCGTTGCCGAGCGTGGCAATTAAGCGCCGCGACGTTCGCTCGAAGCTTTCATTAAGCATGAAATGCTTTTAGCTGTCGTTGTCGGCGGCGTTCGAGCGACCTTGAGCCAATATCCAGCGCCGTTATGCGGGCACTCAAACAAGACATCCGGGCATCGTTGCGAGGAAAACGCGTGAACATCCGGGCACTCGGCCAGAAGTTTAAAAAAAAAGTGTAGTCTTGGCCCCTAACCCTTTGTGCGGGAGCCCATTACATACGCTTGTTACGGCCCAAGCAAATTACAGAAAAAAAATCTTTTTCGTACTGGTTACTACGGTCCAGGTGTCCGTAACTGCGCCTAGAGCAACAAACACGTCGTGCAAATGACTAGCGCAGACATGGATCTCACAGTGACGACAGAGAAGCTAGAATGGGAGATTATCAAAGATTGTCGTTGCTAAAGCGCCTAAGCTGCTTGCTTGAGTGCCTGTTCTCGCTAAGCTATTTGAAGAAGGGGCATGACGGAGTTCGTTGAAATTACCATGGGATAAGGCTGAAACATAAAATTGCAAATCGGGGGGGGGGGGGGGGGGGGGGGGTTAGGTGATTAAACTTCCAGAGGCAGAGAAGGTGGTTAAACAAGCAAAAATGCCTTCGGATTTTCCAACCATTATGGCGCACTCATTTTAATTATAATACAACCGCAGGCGTTTGCACAGGGTGGGGCAGGGAAGTGGGGGGGGGGGGGGGGGGGAGGTGCCTTACAATGAAAACAACTTAGCCCCCCCCCCCCCCCCCCCGAAAAAAAATGGAGAACCCTACGCACGCCTATGAGTACAACGAACTGTCCCCACAATAGCACCGTGGCTGTGTCGTCCGTCATATAGAAGAACGCATGCTGTAGTCGTGTTCCCGGTATTAAGCGCAAGCTCGCGAAAACGACTTCGCAATGTCTCATTCGGATGTCGTACCTGGGAACGAAATTCGGGTGTTTGTTTTGTTTTTTTGTCTATTATAACGTGACATTCTGTTCGTGAAGGAGATTCGCGCTAAGCAATCGAAACTTAATTGAGCGACAGCGGCTAAAGCGAAGCAATGAGGCAATAGTTCATTGACGCAGAGCGAAACTGAATTTTGCGACGGTCACTGCGTATGGAAATACGAGGTAACGAATAATTGGTTCACCGACTGATTGATTCGTGATTAAAAGCAGCGCATAAAGACGAGCGAAGGGCCGAAAAAAAAAACGGTAGAGGCGCTGACTCACAATTAGTTTTATTCACATACAAAATGGAAATATATACAGAGGCAGAAAAAAAACAAAAATAAAACAAAGAAGAATGTGATATGCAAAACATGTGGTTGCATTGTTCGCGTCATTCCGATGAATTTTTTTTCCCTTTTCAACGAACCCCTCCTTTCTATGCGCTGTTTTTCGTCATGAATTCCTACCAACTTGCCCAACTTTCCACTTTAACGCTGATTGATTGACTGGTTGCGTAACAGAATGTTAATGAGGTTCGCTACGCCAGAAAAATGGCGAATGTAGAAACGAAGAAAATAAGAACCATTTATCGATTAACTGTTCAACTGGCGGCAACGACCGTAGGGAATGAACGAATCAACGATTGATTGATGTACAGCTAAGCTCAATTAATTTGAAAACTTACAGTACTCACGAATTCAAACGAGTCTTTTTCCCTTTTTTTAAGTATAACGACTGCTTTGAGCAATTGCTCCTGCTAACCGCGTCATGTCGCTGCCAGTCTGGCCGTTATAGGTAATGTTGGCTCTAATGTAAGTGTTCCGAGTCAAAATTATGCCAATATGACACGAAAGTACGTGCATCTCATAGCCCTAAATTTTCGCGTTTCGATCCGTGAGTACTGTGCAATAGAAAAACGAAGGAAGAAAGAATTCATTGAATAAGTGAGTGGTTACCTAAGGGAAATGCCAGCGATACGTCGACTATGTACAGTACGGTCCACTGTTAAAGGGAGCACTCAAATGAGCACCTTTCGTTTTGCTGGCCCTCTATCAGCAAATGGACAGGGAAACATTGTTCATGCACTGCACAAGTCTGTCAAAAAGAGGCAGAACTATCAACCACCAGTAGTTTTATGCTAATCTAAGCCACTATATTTTTGCAAGAGAGCGAAATCTAAACATGCCCTGGACGCAAGTGTTCCCTTTAACAGTGGACCCGTCTGTACAAGCGAAAAACATGAGAACGATTTATTCATTCATGCATTCAACCGTGGTTTTGGGGCGTAAAGCCCCAACAATTATTGTACATTCATTCATTCATTCATTCATTCATTCATTCATTCATTCATTCATTCATTCATTCATTCATTCATTCATTCATTCATTCATTCATTCATTCAAAGTTTAACGCCGAGAACGCTACATTATCGTTCGTGACTAAAGACGATATACGCCATAAATAGAGGCCATACATAGTCGGGACGCGGAAATCCTAAGTTAAGGCACGTAGCTACGTGCCTTAACTTAAAAAACAGCGCCATAAATTCTAACCGAGCACCTCGCGTGCTTTCACGCTATACACATAAGCACGTACACGCACGTTTGCGAGATGCCGACATGCATATAAGGCAGCCGTACACAGAAGTCCTGCGCTCGAATTCCTCGCTATGCAATATCGACGTGGCTGTGTAATTTCGCGGGAAGAAAGCGTTCCTGCGCCATCTTCCACATCACCCCCCCCCCCACACACACACACACAAACACACACACACACAACTACAAACTCCCCTAACTGTCTTACCCCCGTTGCGTTTACTGTTGTGGTTAAGAGGCTGGCCACGACCGTTTCGGAGTTAGTGGGACACGCCTGTTATATCGAAGCGGTGAGCGTCTGTCGATGTTGTGTACGTGTGTTCATGTGAGATAGTCGTAGTTTGGGAAACGCGTCGCGTTAGAGTTGTATAGTTTAGGTTTGGTTATAGTACGCGATCGTTCGCGATAGTATTCGAAGGTGTACGACAGTTTCGGAATGGAGTTTTTTTTTTTTTTTCGCCGAATTCAGCAGTGTGGTCTCGGCAGAGGAATACTAGTATTGTCACGACCGTTCGTCTTCGGGTTTCTTCGATTATTCTACTTTTTATTTTCGAAATTCGGCGTTTAAAAGTTGGGTTTAATCTTCGGAGTTTACGCGTTTCGTGGAGAAATTGGGCTCTTTCGGAAAACGACCGTGGATGTCGGCTTTTCCTCGCGTTATATCTCCGCATGACTACAAAAAAGAGCATAATAAAGAGCGCAGATTTATTTCACGGAGCATAACACATTTTACTTTTAAGAAAAACAACTCTATTTGAATCTTTCCACATGAGAAATGATAACGGTTTCGATGGAGGAGAAGTTCAAGAGGCCTTTGTCCTTAGATTTAGGAGCACGTTAAACAACTCCGGATCCATGGTCAAAATTTCCGGAACCCTCGACTACGGCGCCTGTCGTAATCGTATCGATGTTTTTGAACGTAAAGCCCCAACAATTAATTCAGTTAACAAAGGATGATGGTTGCAACCCCTTGAAGATACCTTGTGGCAGCGCACATCAGTAGCAAAGACGACAGAGAACACGAGAATAGACAGACAAAGCGCTTAAGTTGAAGTTGGAGTGAAGTTGGAGTTCGGCGCATGGCTTGTCGTTTGTCTATTATTACGTTCCTTGTCGTCCTTGTTTGTGATGTGCGCTGACAGAAGCTGTCACGACTAACCAACTAGCCCACCAGTGCGCCTTAAAAGGGTCATGAATCATCCCATCGGGCTGGGTAAGAAAGCACATCCTGCGGAAAGCAAACACTGCTATGAAAACCTCAGCCAAATCTTGCACTCGCGCGCGGTAAGGAGAGTTAAAAAGCGGAGCGCGAAGTTACTCAAGCGCTCTCTCTTCAAACAGAGGCCCGTCCTCGCTCTCTTCGGTAAGCGGGGCGCCTGCTGTTTGACGTCGAACAGCAGACAGCATGCTATTGGCCAATAGCCGACATGAATCGAGAGCGGCGTTTGGATCAGACGCGCTTCTTGCCGCTGGGTGCCGCCACTTGTCGGCGCGCTCTATAGTGTGCTAACATTACACAGTGAGCCAGACTCGCGCACACGAATCACAGCGGGAGAGAGCGATCGCGTTTCATCACGCGCGTTCAAGGTCATGAAGCGCGCTGACGTCACTTCTTTCCCCCGTGCCATTCCTCCCTTTGTATACATCTTCCAGCGCACTCGTCGGGACGAGAGGAGAAAGCGCTTAAAGCGTGCGACCGCTCGTACTTGACGGTTTCGAGAAATTTTTGCGGCTAACGATTTGCGAGGTAATAAACTCTGATATTGAGGTCATTTGAGGGTTACTTGGAAAATTAGCTCAAGACCCCCTGAACCCTCGAAAATGTCAGTCGTCGGTTTGACAAAGAAATCTGCTGACCTCCTTCTCTGCGTGTGACCTTTCGAGTTGAGTCCACTCAAGGGGTCGCGGCGGGTTTGAATTCCAGAGGCACAGCGAGCTTTCGTGAGGAAGTGCTTCGCCTGCATTCTTTATCACCGCAAAGTGAAACCTACCGTATTCCTTTACTGGCACTGAACCTTTCTCGCTTTCTCTCCCTCTCTGAAGTGTGGTACTGCGAGAGGTCTCCATTACGTACGAATGCTCGATTCGGGGTCTGCTTGCTTCCTGAATTTCGAATGGGCAGGGGTGTCTCGTACCGCATTGCATATGTAACGGTCGGTCTCCAGGAACAGGCTTCGCCGCAGAGCAGTTCGGCTACACGGTGAAGTGTGCCTTCCGGGCCAGTCAGTGAGACGTACCGAAAGTTGCGACCGTGGGCTGCTGGCGCTTGTAGGTATATATGACGCTGTTTTTAAACGCGTTGTTCATCCGAGATGTATTAAGGCGAAAACCTTAGATGCCTCATCAAACTCGAAAACTGCCCGTCGGCGTCAACACGAGTGGCGCAAAAAATCGTCAGCACGTGACGACGTGTCCACGTGACGTCATCATGAGGTCACAGGGCCCCAAAATTTGTGACTTCATCGTGAAGCCACTATGACGTCGCATAAAGCAACGCCACGTGATGACGTCATTACATGTAATTGTGACTTGGCCAAAGGTGGGCCGATCCCGGAGGCTCTGCAAAGCCGCCTGAGGTTCCGAACGTTGGTTCCGAAAGCTTCCAGCGCCTCCGATCCCGGAGGCAATGCAGAACCACGTTGGCTGCAGAAATATTTCGAGGTTGGGGGTGGAACTTCGGCCTTCGTGTGCCCTTGTGTATTCCTTGGGTTAACTTTGAAGGAAAGAAGATGACTTTTTAACGGCTCGTTTTATTTGTTAGGCACACTATTAATGAGAATTATTGAGAATGAGAATTAGAATGAGAATTATTGTCTATTAGTTCTCATTAACATTGGGTTAACTTTGTGTTTCGTCGTGGGGCCGAAGCAGATCTCGGAGGCCGTGTAGAAAGCGCGTTTTTGAGATCTGCTCCGCCAGGTGCCGCAAGGATTCCAGCTGGTCGCAGGAAAACCGTCACCTCTTTGAATGAGCTCGTTAACCTATTTTCATTAAATATCCTGGCAGTTTATTGGCTGGTATCTTAAGTAAACTTATGCTCTCATATCATATATGTATTCAACCTAACTGTTAATTTAAACCAGAACTGTCTATTTCCTACCAGTTTATTTTTTAGAATACCTTTTTTTTCTGAATATTAGGAAAACCGGAGCAAGTGTTTGACCGGAAGAGTGTCACTCGGTTCTCGTGCCACTAATCAAGAAAATAACGTGTCAATTTACAGTTCCTCCGCAAAATGTACACTTTAGGCTAGGACGTTTCTGAAATAAAACTCACAGGATGCCTAACGCAATCTTTTTTCTTCTCACTCGATTTACTGATCCTCCCCCGCCCCCATTCGAAAGATTTCTGCAACTAACGTGTTTTTGTACTGCCTCCAAGATCAGAATCCTTGCAAGCTTTCTCCACTTCACCTGGTTTTGCAGTGCCTCCGTGATCGGCCCACCTTTAACCAAGCGACAGTGTGCTGATGACGTCATCGTATGAGGTCACGCTTTGTTACGTCATAGTGACGTCCCACATTTTAGCGACCTGTGACGTCATGATGACGTCATGTTGCGAGGGGTCATGCGACTTCCGGTACACCGTCGGCGCAGATAGTTGCACTTGAGTATCACGTGACTTTTGACCGACTTTTATTAGAATTTTTGTTTTTTTCGCATAATTCGTGTTGACGCCGCCGTCTCGCGATGTCTCGTCAAGTCTCGCCAAATCTCGAAATTTCTTGACTCCGTGAGACTTCGAAGGCTTTCGCCTTCGATAAAGCAACGCATGCACCGAATTAGCGGCCGCGCACTGCTTCAACTCTGCGTGTCAAAAAAAAAGAAAAAAAGGCTGGTCGGCTGGCCTTCAGTGCCTATATACTTTCTTTCGTCGCGGACTCGGTGATTGCGGCCCACGCATAACTACTCCCTCGTGTGCTTTTCAACGAGAGTTCTGGACGCTTTCGTAGAACGAGTTTCAGGAAGTACGTGTGCCGTCCGCCATGCAGTGCTTTCTCACGGCCGCCCAAACACGCATGCGTAATACACGCGCGCTGTAGTAGAGACTCGGTTCATTTTGTATGCATGCGATGCTCGGCCCAGTGCAGTAGCAACCTTCCGCGTGAACGAATGCGGGTACCGTATATTCTTCAGTATAGTCCGCCCTCAGTATAGTACTTGTTGTCGGGCTAGTTGGTACATGCTTTACTGGAATACACAAGACGCGTGTAACCACTGTAAAATGAAGAACGAGATAGAAGTTAACGTCCTCCTCTGTCTTTTCTTCTTTATATGGGGTTGGCCGCCGAGGTGGTCTTAGTGGTTATGCTGCTCGACTGCTTACCCAAAGGTCGCGGGTTCGATCCCGGCCGCGGCGGTCGCATTTCGATGGAGGCGAACTACTAGAGGCCCGAGTACTGTGCGATGTCAGTGCACGTGAAAGCCTGCATGCCTCCGGGATCGGAGGCGTTGCAAGCTTTCTGCGCGTCATCTGGTTGTTTTGCACTGGCTCCGTGATCAGCCCACCTTTGACCAAGCGACGATGTCATGTGATGACGTCACAAATTGTGGCGTCGTGGTGTCGTCCTCTGGTGACGTCAACACGTGATGATGCTTTTCTTGCATAACTTGTGTTGACGCTGACGCCGAGGGACGCCAACGCCGACGGTCCATTCTCGCGTTCGATTAGGCGTCTAAGGCTTTTGCCTTTTAAAGGAACAACAACAGCAGGAACGACAGCGAATAGAATTCCGTCTCTATTAGATCACAGCGCGTCTCTCTTTGCACGAACAGCTTATACATTTGTGTTTGAGGACGCACAAAGTCGGTGGACTGTGCCCTGAAAATCTCGGTATACTCAAGCACTCCTAGACGAGCGTCTCTTCACACGACCGCGTCTCGATGCGTCGTCATTAGTAGTCAAATTTTATGCGGTGGCGGATTGCAGACGCTGCGAAGTCCTGTCGATAAACGCCGCCGCCGACGCGCCACCACCCCCGCCTTGGTCTTCAACGATCAGCCTGACGACGACTGGTGTCTGCACGTCCGTATATAGAGGCGCTGCTTCACATTCGCCCAACTTGACGTTCCCCCACGAAGAATTCTTCGTTCGGCGCACTCGAGGCATGTCATCGCACGTTGTTGTGCGCTTCACTTCTGCATGAGACGGAAGGGCGGGAGCATGAGTTCAGTGTTTTGGCTCGCCCTTTACCACGTAACTCGACACGTGTCGCCGCTGTCGTCTTCATGGTCTCGTTCTTTGTAATGGACATCGCTAAATGATTACTTCATTAGTCTGTATATCTGTCGGTCGGGAGATTAAGTACTTAAAGTAAATCGAGGTTTCTGCCGTCACACTTACGTGACGGCAAAGGGGTGTGCAAACTGCATCCGGGCTCCTCTCTCTCGCCCCCTACGGACACACTGCGCCATCTAGCGGCGCGGCGTTGTCGTAAAGCCCGCGTGTGACGCTTGGCTGGGGAACTATAGACCAGATTTTTCTTAGCCTCGTAGCGCGAGTGTCAGCCGCGCCGCCTGGTGGTGCAGACGACGCGGGGGCTGCTGATGGCGGGAGGTAATAGCCGCGCTTGCGTCGCGTGTTCGCTTGTGTCAGTGCTTTCAGAGCTGTTAGAAAGTTGCGGTCTCAGTTGCTTGCTTGCCGCATACTCGGAACGGCAGTGCAATGTATAAAAATTCGTCCGGGTGACACTGCGCCGTCGTTGGGTGCCCGAACACCGAGACAAAAAGGAAGCGGCTGATGCAACAGACCTGCGACGTTCACGGGAATACGAGCGGCTTGTGTTTGTGCAGCGTGTATTCCAGACGTTTTCAAGGCCCTTGATTTCGATAAGTAATATGTGAGCTGGTGCTTTTGCTCAGGAGGCCGTATTTTCTACCTATTCAAAGGGCTGCACTGCAAGTGTATGGGTTAAAACAGGACCACCTGCTGGATGAAAAAAATAATAATAAACTGAATTACTAGAACGACAACGACGAATCTTGAATTGAGAAAGACAGTATTCATGCACCTCACCAGATATTTTCTCAAACTGCGAAGCCAATTAACAAATGTTTCTTAATTTTGCCTGAAGACTTACAGGCGCCACCGCAGCTGCCGAGTGGAAAAAAGCTTCAGTTATTAAAATGCACAGAAATTTGAACACGCGGTTGTTTAATCTTGCTTCTGAAATCCAAAATGCGACCACCTTGGTTGTAAATTTGTTCAAAAAGGCGCAGGTAAACCTCGATGTAACGAACTGTTTCACTTTTTACAACTTCATGTCTATAGAAGATATGTATTTTGAACCTCACAGCCGCGAGGCATGTCGACCTGTGGTTTCATAACAACGAAGTTTTACTGTGACAGCAAAGGAAGGTCGAGGCGATAAATCCTGATCCGGCTCAATTGTGATCGAAAGTGCCCGTGTGACAGGGATCTTGTCATTGCAGGGGCGATCCTTCAATTGCATTTAAGTATATCCTGAACGAGGCACGTCGCGACAGAAAGTGCACGCGTGTGCGCTGCTTGGTCAGGATCGAACTCAGTCAATATCGGATTCAAACGTAATCTCTGCTACAGCGTTCTGCGTTCAAAACTGAAATAGTCGCCTGATTAAATTCATCCCGTTGCATTTTGCGAGATAGCACAAAACAGCCATCGTGCAGCACAAAGTCGGACGGTAGCGCGGCACGAAAATATCTGTCGCTGCTGCCTTTCAAAAAAAAAAAAAAGAAGATACATCTTACTAGGCTTCATCTGGCCGTTATCATACGCAAATGCGTAAGTTTAAAACGTTTCTTGATATGATACAGTTCTAAAAAAAAGAGAGTGGACAACTGCACGGCGTTGCAACTATTCAAACTTTCGTGACGATGTTGCTGAACGTTCTCGCGATGTTTGGCAAGCTCCCTGGCACAATTCCACTGTTCGAAAATGTAGTCGTATGAAAGAAGATGCACGTTCCGACATTCAGAGAAGACTGAGCGGCTGCAGCGCTCGCGAATCTGCCATCGCCCGCTACTGAGAGCCACAAACGTGGTGCACCGCGCTGTACGCTAGCGCGTTTCAGCAGCCCCCAAGCAAATGCTCGCACCGCGGCGCCTCGGTCGGCCAAACATGGCGGCCCCCTACGAGCGCTGGAAATTCTGGTCTATATTCACTGAAGGCTGACTGACTCTGTGTGCGCGCGCGCGCGCGCGCGTGTGTGTGTGTGTGCGTGTGCGTGTGTGTGTGTGTGTGTGTGTGTGTGTGTGTGTGTGTGTGTGTGTGTGTGTGTGTGTGAGTGTGTGTGTGTGTGTGTGTGTGTGTGAGTGAGTGAGTGAGTGGTGAGTGAGTGAGGAGGGATTGATTCTGCCAAGTATTCGATAAATCTTCAAAATTGTTTTTTTTTACTTAATTGGAGACCGTCGGGCCCTTTTATTGTACAATGAACGCAAAACGCCGCGCCATTTCATATGCAGTGTAGAAACATGCGAGATTACGTTGTTTGGGGACGTACGAAGTTGCTGTGCGAATCAGAACCAAGCCTAACCCTCCTCCGCGCATGCTCCGTGTAGCGAGACAACACGAACAACAACGGCGACTGACACGTCGTCGCGTGTCGATTCTCAGCGCAATTGTTATCGTATAGTAATAAATGTAATAATAATAATTAATGGGGTTTTACGTCCCAAAACCGCGATATGATTATGAGGGACGCCGAAGTGGAGGGCTCCGAAAATTTCGACCACCTGGTGTCCCTTAACGTGCACCTAAGTCTAAGCACACGGGCCTCAAACATTTTCGCCTCCATAGAAATGCGGCCTCCGCGGCCGGTATTCGGTGCCGCGACCTTCGGGTGTAGTACAAAAATAAGTATGACGCATGCATTGTTACTATGCATAACAGATCCAATTCCAGTCGTCTCGTCGTGGTCGTCAAACCGACCGGATCGTTAACGGCGCGACCTTCTCCATATCGTATGTCTTCCCAGAACTGTTGTCATCGCTGCAGACGGCCGATGAAGGAGAGGGGAAGGGGGGATACGATGTTGGGTTGAACGCCTGCAATCCGCGCGCGCGTGCGGCCACGCCAATTAAGACGCGTCGCTTAATGAGGCGTCGAGAGTGCACCGACCACCTCACAACACCCACACGTGTGACGCCTGCATAGCAGCTGTCTCGCCCTGAAAGCGCCAGGCACATCCATGGTTATCGCCATTCGTACATCCCTTAGAAAAAGGCACGAACGAAATAAGCACGACCCAGAGCCGTAGGCACGACCATACGCCTACGAAAAAAAAAGGGGGGGGGGGGGTTCGTCTTGCCTCGTGTACGCGCCTTAGGGTGTCCTTCTCGATCGTGTGCCGAGTGGCAGTTGCGTGCAGCGTGCGGAATGTTGTAAACGCTACGTTTCATCCCTACTCCTCCGTTCAATTCTTTATTTTATTGATTTACAAATATCGCTGTATCGCACAGGAGACGTGGCAAGCGTGGGATCAGAATAACGAAAGATGAAGAGAAGACGAGAAATGATAAGTCACGTGCATGTTGTATTTTTGTTTAATAAATTATATTTCGCGAGCTGCCTGTTCATGTAATATTAATAGTTTCATATTTTGTTTAGTTGCTATTAATTTCTTTTTTTTTATTACTGGTGAAAAGATAATTTGGAATTGAAGGCTTTCTTTTAAAACTGCACGGGTCTTGATGAATTCCTCAGAGTGCGTGCGTGCAACAAGTTTCAGTATTTTACTACTGCTACTACTACTACTACTACTACTACTACTACTACTACTACTACTACTACTACTACTACTACTACTACTACTACCACCACTACTACTATAACTACTACTACTACTACTACTACTACTGATACTACTACTACTACTACTACTACTACTACTACTACTACTACTACTACTACTACGACTACTACTACTATACTACTACTAGTACTGCTGCTACTACTACTACTGCCAGCCAGGTAAATTTGCTGCAAGAACGTAGGGCAGTGCATGAATACAAACAGTAAATGGCAAGGCAGAAAACTAGCGTAGAGTGTGCTGAGCGATCCCTTGTGCGAAATATTTGGATAGCTTTCTTCCCTTCCCTCCCGCTCATCCCCCTCCCCAAGCTCTTATGGCACTTATGTGTCGAAAACATAAGTGCCAGGGGACACAAAATTTTAGGGGGAGGGGGGTCTGAATTATCTCTTAGCCTGGAAACACAGCCAGCACTTAATTGACCCGCCACGATGGTCTAGTGGTTATGGCACTCGACTGCTGACCCGAAGGTCGCGGGATCGAATCCCGGCCGCGGCGGCTGCATTTTCGATTGAGGCGAAAATGTTTGAGGCCCGTGTACATAGATTTAGGTGCACGTTAAAGAACCCCAGGTGGTCGAAATTTCCGGAGCCCTCCACTACGGCGTCTCTCATAATCATATCGTGGTTTTGGCACGTTAAACCCCAGGTATTATTATTATTACATTGTTGTCGACGAAAGGCAACCTTTAAAAACTGGATACTGCTTATAACAGCGACTGTTGCTGCGTGTTATTAATGATTACATGTGTTAATTTGTTTATTGTTCTCATGGTTCGGGCTTTCCGTGCGCATTTCCTGTGGAACATTCTTATACGTCAGTTATACGTTCCACTTCTCAGTCGGAATATTTTTTGTACTCTCCGAACGCCACCACGTCCACGCCCCGACTCGGGCGTCGCCTACGGTATCGGCTGCTAGGCTGTCCCTCGTGGATCCCCCGGTGGCTTACCCCCGTATTCAGAAACGCTTCTCGACTTGAACTTGACTTGCCACCGCCTTGGGCAGCGCGTTCGAAACGCGTTTGTGCTGCCTTGGCAACGCGTTCGAAACGCGTTGAAGGCGGTGGCAAATCAAGTTCAAGTGGAGGAGCGTTTCTGAATACGGGGGTTAAACTCCTCAGGACCTTTCAATAAAGTTCTTGACTGACTGACTGACTGACTGACTGACTGACTGACTGACTGACTGACTGACTGACTGACTTGACTGACTGACTTGACTTGACTTGACTTGACTTGACTTGACTTGACTGGACTGGACTGGACTGAACTCACTCACTCACTCACTCACTCACTCACTCACTCACTCACTCACTCACTCACTCACTCACTCACTCACTCACTCACTCACTCACTCACTCACTCACTCACTCACTCACTCACTCACTCACTCACTCACTCACTCACTCACTCTCGGCTGCATCCTGGTGCAACGCCTTTGTTGTGGCATATAATGCGCGATTAGTGATGCTGACAGTAATGATTTTTATTTCATTTAATATACCCTCAAGGCCGGCGACATTAAAGAGGCGAGCGGTACAATAAAAATGCCCAACACTGCAATGAGTCTGTGAGATACATTAGAGTAGAATTGTGTAGCTATGGTGTAGATTTGGTGTATAATAGGACAGCATAGATCCACGCAGCAATGGCTCAGTGGGATATACAAACTTGCGCGGGTGTGCTCGTCGCTTATCCTGGAGAAGAGTGCACGGTACTCTTCGTCACGGCCTTCGGCACGCTGCACGGAACTACCGGCGAAACTGACTGCGGCAAACCAAGGCTAATTACCTGTTCCTCCGGGGCATCGCGGGCGCAATAGAATCAGCTTCGAGCGTGCGAAAGAAGACAGGTGTTGCTGTTGATTCTCTCTGTGCTCGTGGAACATTCTGGCTGAGTGAGCTGCCGTGGCAGAGGAAATATAAAAGAGATGCGAATGGGAGGAGGACTACTGCGGTGGTTCGTTTAACGTGTGGCTGCGAAAAAAAAAAGGCTTTGAAGCTGAGGGCTACTTTGTATGGCCTCCGTGATTGGTTACCATGCCACTTCCGATCTAGGGGGCTATGTTTTGCGCATTGCATCACTGAACGAAAGAAGGGAAATTTTTTTGGCGGGGGAAGGGGGGCGAAGCCGACTGCTACTCGGCATAGCCTCCGTGATTGTTTAGCGTCTCACTTCCGATCTCGGAGGCTATGTCTTAGACATTTCGTTGCTCACCGAAAGAAGAGGAATTTTATTTTCGATTGAGCTTGTTTCTTCGTTAAACACAACCAACGTGTGTGTGCGCACGCGCGCGCGCGCGCGTGTGTGTGTGTGTGTGTGTGTGTGTGTGTGTGTGTGTGTGCGTGTGTGTGTGTGTGTGTGTGGCTGTGTGTGTCTGTATGTGCTTATGTGTTTATCGGTGTAAATGTCATAATCATCACCCAGCACCTGGAGTAGCACGTCAGGCGAATAGCCAGGCTAACATGTCCAGCGTTTCATTAAAACATTTCTCTCTCTTTCTCACAACCAATGAATTCAACGGACAATTTGGTCAAGGAAAGCATGGAGGACATGTAACTGTTGTCTTTGTAGCGGAGTAATTACGACGTTAATTGAAATTAATTAAAGTGGACGAAAAAAAAATCACCGTTTCCGTCGGTGAGATCTGAACCCAGAACCTTAGAATTACGAAGATCGTGGGACGCGCAAAGGTGCTCTTTCGTCCACTTTAATTATTTTAAATTTACCTCGTAATTACTACGCGACAATTAAAGACAACAACTAATGTTCCCTAGCTCCGCTTGGCCTAATTGCCCGTTGAAAACATTGCACTACTGGCGTTGTCGGTACACACTGCCACCGAGTTAGACGGAGACACTTTGCTGCCGCTGTGATGCGTTAAAGAAATTGCTATGAAAAGAGCTGCGAAGCCGGGTGCATGACAGTGGATAACCTCCGAGATCGGTGAGCATCCCACAACCCATCTCGGCTGCCGTGTTCTGCGCTCCTTCAGGGGCTCGTCAATCGTATACAGCTGCTCAATATCTGGGCCCGTATTCACAAAAAAACATCTTACGCTGGAACCTTTCGTAAGAGGGTGATTTCAGCCAATCACGATGCGATAAATATTTGCGAATCTGCTGACCAATGGGAAAACGCACTTACGAAAGAGAAGTTTTGTGAATACGGCTTCTGCTGCTCAGAAGTGGTAATACACAACATCAACTCGAGCGCGGGTTCTGAACGTCGTTTGCGTAATTCGCCTCAGGAGAAAACGAGGGGTCGTAAATTTTCTGAGCCACAGTACTGGCAGTGCGCGAATGCGAGGCCATCTCTGTAGATAGGCTGCGTGCAATCGCGTGGGACCGCTCGTGAATTACAACCGCAGTGCCCCCTCGCTTGCGTTTGCTCGTTACGAGCGTTCTTTCTACTCGGTCCGGTTGTTGCTTTGTGTGGTTAGAAAGAAGAGAGCGCGGTGATTGTTTTGAATCTTTTACGCTGATCGCTTTCGTGTTTTCAAGTGGAACACACCTCGACGTCGATCTTTATTCCTCTCCTTTGATGGAATGAAAGACATTTTGAGAACACTCCCTTTTGAAAAAAAAAATGAAGTCAGCTTCGCACTAGTGGAGCCAAGCCTGAAGGAAGTGCGGAGCGGGACGGCCTTCTTTGTTTCTCTTTATTTTTCTCTCTTTCTTCACCTCTTTCTTTCTTTTTCATTCTCTCTCTCTCTCTCTCTACAACACACACACACACACACACACACACACACACACACACACACACACACATATATATATATATATATATATATATATATATATATATATATATATATATATATTCTCGCTCCTTCTATCTTTCTTTCCCTTTCTATGCGATGCTTTACTCTCTCCCCTCCTCCTTTCCCTCCTCCTGACATCTCTCCTCAGATTCACTTCCCTTTCCCACCCCCTTGGTACACCATACCATAAGAGGTTATGTTATGCTCGGCTAGGCTGCCTGGATAGCGGAGTGTTTACGATGTTCTCCTTCGGATCGTGGTTACGCGGGTTCGAATCCCGCCTCGTCAAGAAATTTTTTCGTCAATAATTTATCTCTTTCACCTCCTTTCAATCTCTTTCTCTCTCTCTCTCTCTCTCTCTGATACCAGTTCTCTCACCCATCGGAGTCATTCCATCCCACGCCGGACAAATCGGCGCACGTGTTCTGGGAGCGAAGCAGAAGAGGAAGAAGAGAGCGCCTGCCGGTTCATGATGATGATAGCTTTCTGTTCGAGGATCACAACCAACGGCTGGCACGAACAGCTCTGCTGTTAAAAATCTGGAGGACGCTTGAGCTCCGCTTTCAAGAGTAGCACGCGATAGCGTAATCGGGCCCCGTGCACGTATCGCCTTCTCAACTGCTAGCCTATAGTTTCGGTTCTCGGTGCATGCCTCAACCGTGCCGCAAGTAGAGAAACGTATGTGCGCGTAACATTCGCCGTTTAAAACTATCCTAGAATGCCTACTGCAGGTAGAGTTGTTAAGCGTTCACTAAGCCGTGATTCTTCCTTTTGCGAATGGGCGAAGTGCCCATTACGCGTCCGTAAGGCAACGCGCGCACCCGCGGAGCTGCGCACTTTATTCACGTTGTCGCTGATAATGATGATTAAGTATATGCTTTAGCGCTTTGTAATGGGTGGGCCTTTAAAACACCTGATTTCTTTAATCACTCCCCCATGGTCACGTGACCTGCGTGACGCCGGACGGCGCAGGCTCGACTTGTATAACAGCTCTCCTTCAGAAAGTGGGTAGAAGTTCCTATAGGGGGTATTCACTGACGCGCAGCGCGCGGTGCATTGTGGGAGAGTCCGCCATTTTGAAGTCCTCCGTCAGCCGGCGGAGCACAGGAAACACGTTGTTGGGAGCACTAGGCGAACTTATCGTGATCGCGTATTCTAATACTACGTGCGACAATGGTTTACTGCGCGATAGTCGGTTGCAGCAGCCGTACGCAAACCAAAAAGAAAAAAATGGAAAGCAGCAGCGAAGATCCAGGCTTCTTCAAAGTCTCGAAAGGGCGCACAACGGAGTGCGAGAAGACGAAGCTCCTGTCGGAAAAGCGTCGTCGCGAGTGGCTCGCGCGGATCAGCCGGCCGGGGACCCCGACAAGTACCGAGTGTGTTCAAAACATTTTCTATCGGGTACGTAAGCGTCATTTCATTAATTTAGCACCGTGTGCGACAAAAAAAAATGACCGAATGGCAACACCACTTTGCTCGCGGCATGGAGAGATCGCGAAGCTTTTTAGGGAGGCGCCTTTAAGCTGTGTCGAGGTCGTAGCGGAGAAAAAAATATGTATCGAGGAACTAATTTGTGGGAGCTTATGTTCGCGGCAGCTAATGGGCAGTGAAACGATAAAAATCGTCAGGGTAGCCGCTTTTGAAAAAGCGACGTAGCATGGCATGCGGGGAAGCATGCCATGCAGCATGGCATGCTGCATCAGTTCATTATAATTCAGCTTCTGTGCCCGTTGGTCATACAGCAGCCGTAGATCAGCACCATTGCAGGTCCGGACAGCTGGCATGTATAGACTGCTGTACTTGGGGTTGGCACTCAGAACTGCTGGTCGCAGTCCCGACGCAGTTACAGCGCCGAAAAATTCACTCCAGTCGTCATCTGTGTGAGGTGGCGCCGGTTTCCTCGCAGGGACATTCGGGGATGTTTGAAGATTTTCGTCCAGTCTTCTCTTCTTCATTGTTGCCGAAGAAAAATCTATTTCGGCAACGGGCCGAGCCTCGATCTTGCGGACATGCGCAGGGAGCCAGGCGTTGCAACTATCCGTACACGAGCGTTCCTCACGCGCACGAACCCCGTACTCGATGTAGAAGAGTAAGGCTGCATCATGGGAGCACGCCTCTCCGTTCCCTGCCATGCACAAACAGTGTGCAGCAAGCACTTCGCCGTCGCTTTTGGCGCATACCGAGGCTTTGACGGGCGGGATAGAGAGGCTCTGCGAGTGATTCACCTGCATAAATAAGGAATTAGTGCTGTGCGCGAACAAGATCGAAAGTAGGTCTTACCTGCGTAAGGACAACTGTTTCCGGGCCTGTTTGTTTTATCCATGGCTCTCTCACCCATCCGCTGGTCGCATAATTGTGCCCTTCTAAAGCCTTGTATGACTTCAGCTGCTTCCTTGTAAGAAAGCTCGTCCTGACCACAAGGAAATCGTGGATGTCGCACATGTTGACACGCGGCCAAACATCGGCACTGACCAACCACTCGCGGGCGTCGAGCTCGAATGGGTCGAAGCCGCAGAGTTCGAGCTTTTGCGCATATCGCTCTCTGTCGGCGTCGCATAAGCCACTCGAATGCGTGGAGTTCGTCGTGGCGGACTTCTCTTTCGTCATCGGCGTCACAATCGCGTTCCTATCAGGAGAGAAAAAGAAAAACACAGCCTGCAGGAACCATGCCGCGCCGAATACGTCGGTAGCATTGGCGATGCCGCTTGCTGTTCGGAGGACTTCAAAATGGCGGCGGCTGGGATGTGACATCAGCAGTGACGTCACATGAATACTCCCTATACGAAATGTAGGCTACCCGTGTTAAAATAGTTTGGTGAGCATGATATCATTGCAATGAGAGCAGCTACAGGATTACGAAACCTATGAAGTATCAGCGCACCATCCATTAATCTTTCTTCAAAAGAAACCCACTTCGTAGGAACAAACTAACTCTTGTCATGCGCATGCCCATTTGAATATTTTATCTTGCTTCGGGTTTTTGCGATGCTTTCATTTGGGTATATATGTGAGGAAAATGTCTTGAAATAAAACAGTTGTTAGTCTGCGCTTTGTGTTTGCGTGTACTCAGTTAGTCCTCGTACGATAGAAAGCGCGAATTTCCAAGAGCATGACATCAGCACGCTCTTCAAGTAACCTATTACAGACTTTCCACGACCCGGTCCCGCCTCGGTTACTCGATGGGTGTTGCGTTGTTCAAGACCTTTAACGCACCGCCAAAGTTCCAGGGAAATCTTGCGCAAGAGCGCATTGTCCGCCTAAGCGTTGTTCGTACACCCTCCACCGCACTGCACCGAATTTGTGAGACCGGGCAAACACGTCCATGTTCGTCATGGTAGAAACGGTCCCTCCTTTCAGAGTGTATTCGCTTCGCGTCTTTCTTTCTTTCTTTCTTTCTTTCTTTCTTTCTTTCTTTCTTTCTTTCTTTCTTTCTTAGTTCCTTGATTGTTTTCCTTCTCTCCGTTACTCAACTCGTGTCTTTCATTCATTCCTAGTTCTTTTTTCATTCGTTTATTTATTTAGTTATTTAGTTATTTTTTTCCTCATTCTTAATATTTTGTCTCCTTTTCTTCTTTTCTCATTCGTTTGTTCCTTCACTGGCTTTCTTTTTTGCATCCTACCTTTATCGTTGTTTCCATTACTTCACCCTGTCCTTTCGCTCATTCTTTCCGTTTCTCTAGAAACTCTCTGATTTCCCTCTCATCTCGGGTACGCTGCCTTCTAGGCATGCACTCGGGGCGCCTTTATGGAGGAAACGTGCCTTCCGATTACGCGTTTCGTGCCAGCCAGGTTATGGGCTTACACCACGGTGGCTTACAAGCAGGACGCCGCTCCCCTTCTTACGGTGCTCTCCGAGTCTTGGAAGACCACGCGCGCTACACGCGTATAATAAGCCGGGACAGCGCATAGAGGAGGCGCTGGCCGGGACGACGATAACGTTAAACGCGAGACGCCAGCACATGAATAAAAAAGGCTTGGAGGTTTCGGGTCGTCGTTCCTTGTGCTCATATCCGTAGAATACGTAAATGGGAAGGTGTGTGTGCGTGTGTGTGTTAGGATTGCATGAGAGATCCGGACGATGCACCTATAAGTACGCGCACTGTACGAAATACGCGAACATAGTTGAGTCAACCAGCTTTAAAAGCTTAGACGCCCCCTTACGCCTTCGCATAAGATGACTCGAAGGCGAAAGCCTTCTTCTTCTTCTTCTCAGTTCATTGTATTCATCCTCTCCCCTCACGTCGTTTTGCGCTGCCTCTGGAATCCACCAACCTTTGACCAAATGACTGTGTCGCGTGATGACATCATGGCATGACGTCACATTTTTTGCGAACATCATGATGCGACGTCATCGTTCGGAGAAGGTCACGTGGGTTCTTGGACGGAGCCTTGCGAGACCTTACGGTATACCTTTACGAGCGAGCCGGTCTCGCAGTGTGGCGCAAGTCTCGCGAGATGGGAGCGCCGACATAGCCACTTAAGCCTTTCGCCTTAAAAAGAAAAGGCAATTTTATCGACAGAACTGCGAACAAAGAGGGTTCAACCTTAACGTATTTAAAGGACGCTATACGCTCTTGGTAATGCGATAAGGAGACGCTATGTGAATGTCTACACACGTGGAGGACTTGAAGTGTAGGGTTGTTCGTGAGCTGCGCGCAGTGTTTTTGACGTGCGTATCTCGGGAATACGTGCAGAGCATTTGGAGGAAGTTCATTCCACCGTGGAGCCGTACGATTTAGATTACCGTGCGACGTATATGTTAAAGAAACTGCGTTCTTCAATTCACGGGATCGCAACTGCGGAGCGTAAACGCATTCCCGGGTGCCCTTAACCGATAAGGCTGTTAGGCGAGTCCCATTCCATTGTGCTCAGGTTGTATTTTATTGCGTAAGCCTTCTCTGGGTGCCGTAGATAACTTTAGGTGCCGCGTACTAAAAAAAAAAAAAAAAAAGTCAGGAGCACTTGCCCTATCTCGAACACGGGAGCAAGCGAAGCTTGACATGTGCGTGCCTGACGTACTCATTTATTTATTTATTTATTTATTTATTTATTTATTTATTTATTTATTTATTTATTTATTTATTATTCATTCATTCATTCATTTTGTTCCCTTTCTTTCTTTCTTTCGTTCTCTCTTTAATCCTTTCTTATTTATTCTCTCTTCTTTTGTCTGTTCCTTCCTTCGTTCCTTCCTTCCTTCCTTCGTTCCTTTCTTTCTTTCTTTCTTTCTTTCTTTCTTTCTTTCTTTCTATGTAGAAGCCGTTCGTGGAATGCTGTTTTCGGGATGAATCGGCATGGCGTTTTTCATGTTCTTTCCAGCGTTCGTCGGCCTGTAGAACGGCCCAACGAAAGAACCAACACGCGATAATGGAAACGTGGGTTAGGAATTCAGTTTTCTAGAAGTCGTAATTTTCTCGAAATGTCCGTACAATTCTCGATATCGAGCTCAAGCGTTGGCCGGCTGATCGCTTATAGTCCGCCAACACGAAATACTTCAATGAAGCGCCCGCAGCAAGTGCGCCGCTTCCCAATTGTATTTTTGCATCGTCGCTAGAACGCATTCGTATGCTTCAGTTAAGTTCACATTGGGCAAGCATGGACGCGTGTGCTAGTGGTCAAGGCACTCGCTTTCGGACCGTGGGGACCCGGGTTCAGGCACAAGCCCCGGAGAGAAAACTTATTTTGTTTTATTTCTTATTTATTTGGTGCGCGCCAGCTGTGGCTGAGGATAGTTCTAACAGCCAAGTTGTTTAAGCCGCAGGTTAGGCCGTCGGGTGTTCGCAGAAAAACCTCGCCGAACGATGACGTCTCCGTGCGTTGCCTAGCAACGTGTCGGAGGAAGGAAAGAAGAGGAGGAGAGGAGAAATACATAAAACAACATAAAATTTCTTGCCGGCGCGGGTTTCGAACCCGGGTACCCGCGGTCCGAGGGCTAGCGTCCTATTTTTTTGCATCACTCGTGTCGACGCCGACGCCGCGGGACGACGATCGACGCCGGCGGTCAGTTTTCGCGTTTGATGTGGCCTCTAAGGATTTCGCCTTAATAAATAAATAAAAATTATAACAGGAATGCAGAAGCCTACCCGTGCATGCACCTGCTATACGTGCGCACTGGGGCGCACCTACATGCCACATTTTTTCCAGCGCGATGGCTCTCGGCATGACAGGCCAGCAGTATACGATACCGACGACAGCGGCCAAGGCCTCGCCTCCCGGCCGCCACCGCGAAGGTCAAGGAAGGGGCGTGGCTAAAGAGGCCGTGTAGCGTAATCACTGCCCGTCATCTCTCTCTCTCTCTCTCTTTCTGTGGCATAAAGCGCCCGCTTGTCCTGTTTCCTGTCGACGTATGCCGGTGGGCCTCCGGCGGCGGCGTTACATGGAGTATCTAGCGCGCCTCGCGTGACGCGTGACTGCGCAACTCGTGGGCGAGAGTGTTCTGGCTAATTCGGTGCAGCGTTTCGCAAGCCTGAAGTGCTTCGTTGAAAATCTGAGCAGCGATTTCGTGCTGCTCTGGAACGAAGAAGAGAGGAATGTTGGAGGGACTGCGTCAAGGTGGCAAAGCGTAATTTTGAAACTATAGCAAATGACACAACTGCGTTAACCGCTCGTCCTCCCCCAGCACTGCGCATGCGCTCCCATTTTTTTGTTACGTTAATACGGGGGGTGGGGTGGGGTTAGAGGGTGAATGTATTCTCTGTTTTATTCAGATGATATAAGGAGATGTTGGCGCACAAACGTGTGGCACTTCGCTGCTTCTTGCCTACTCAAAGAGAAAACAACAACAACAACAACAACAACAACAACAACAACAACAATAATAATAATAATAATAATAATAATGATAATAATAATAATAATGTGTTGGGGTATTACGTCCCAAAACCACGATATGATGATGCGAGACACCGTATTGGAGGGCTCCGCAAATTTTGACCACCTGGAGTTCTTTAAAGGGACACTAAAGGCAAATATTAAGTCGACGTTGATTGTTGAAATAGCGGTCCAGAAACCTCGTAGTGCTACTTTTATGCCAAGGAAATGCTTATTTTGAAATAAAATCACGTTTTAGTGGTCCGCATCGCGTTAGCGCACTTCAAATCACCCGCCTTAAATCAGACTTTCATACGTCACTGCTGCCGTGCCCAACGTTGCCCGCCTTTACTGCGCGGCCGCCGACACTAGTAGTAGCAGAGCGAAAGTAGCGGGAATAACAGCAGCAACAACGGCCATCGAAGCCATCGAAGCTTGCCGCAATCGCCGTAATGGACGTGGACGGAGAACATGACAACGAGACATTGGCTCGCGACGCTGGGCTCCAATTCAGCGACTTGAGCCCCGATGAACGCGGTATGCTGCTGAGGGCTCGTAGTGCCGACGTCGTTGCATGCGGCATTTTGTCGAACTTTCTGTCAGAGTGGCTTTCACGAGCGCGCAAAACACACGCGGCAGTGCGCGATCCCGAAATTACCACTGAGACTCGACCGCGTGAGCGAAGCAGGGCGCCGGGCGAAGCGCAGTTAGGCGAAAACGGAACCTTTGAACCACGCGCGCCGTTGCCCATGGCAACGCCACAGAGGTTCTTTTTCCCATGAATCAAACGGAAACGAACAAACAGCATTTTATTACGTCTTTTGATGCACGGAAGATTTTTTTATTGCTGCTAGTTTGATTACTAATGATTTATTGTAGGCAGACTCTCATACGTCATCGGGATCACTTCGAAAATGTCCCACTCGTGGCGCTCATCATGTGATACATTTAGCTTAATTTCTCGGTAACGAGGGCACTGCTGTTTATAATATTGCCGTTTTAGAAGTCATACATTGAGCTTTCACTCTGACATAAATTGTTATTTGTCTCTAGTGTCCCTTTAACGTGCACCTAAATATAAGTACACGGGCCTCTAGCATTTTGCCTCCATCGAAAATGCAGCCGCTGCGGCCACGGGATTGGTTGCCGCGACCTTCGGGTCAGCAGTCGAGCTCCAAACCACTGGACCGACGCGGTGTGTGTGTGTGTGTGTGTGTGTGTGTGTGTGTGTGTGTGTGTGTGTGTGTGTGTGTGTGTGTGTGTGTGTGTGTGTGTGTGTGTGTGTGTGTTTGCGCGCGTGCGTGCGTACCTACGTACGTAAAAGTCGGCGTCAAAAGTTTATAGACCACTATGTCTGAGATAACTTTGAATTTCTCAGCTATTTGTGACTGTATTCGATCAAACTGCACAGTACATGTTGTGAGCACGTTTGAGAACCGGCCGGAAATCTATATTCAAGGCTGCCTGCCCAAGCAGCGGTGACACTGTGCTTTTTTTGTGTCTGTGTGCCTCGTAGTCTCTAAACTTCTGACGCCGACTGTACGTACGTATCGCGGTTGTTCGATTGCGCGTGAATGCGTCTGTGTGTATTTCGGTCAGAATTATGTTTTCTGGTCTACCGATCTCCTGTCATCCCCTATATTCGGTACAGACATCTCTGCCGCATCATTCTGCAACTCTCACCCCCCCCCCCCCCCCCCAAAAAAAAAAAAATATGCGACGCAATAACATGACACGACGCGATGCGAGCCAGGGACGCTTGAGACGCGCCATCGTTGCCAGCTGCGCTCACCCGACCCGAAGCGCTGACAGCGTCGCCGACAGGTGCATTCGTCAGACACTGATGGCGTGTGTGTACTTCTGCGGGACGTTTTAGCGTCTTTTCTATTTCTGCGTGTCATGCTTGCCTGGGCGTGTGCCTCGCTGCCGTGTTGACAGCGGCGTAAACAAACCGCATCTCTCGCTCTATTTCCGGTGTCCCGCAGTGCGGCGTATACGCATAGTCTGCGGAGTCCCTGGTTTTTTGAAAGCGCATGTTCTTTCGTTACCGGGCCCTCATACTGGTACCAGGCCCTTTCGAAACGAAGAGTTGAAGGACCATGCTGGTACTTTATATAACAGCTGCATCTTACCGGTACTTACCTACGGAGCAGAAACCTGGAGACTTACAAAGAGGGTCCAACTTAAATTGAGGACGATGCAGCGAGCAATGCAAAGGAAAATGTTAGGTGTAACTTTAAGGGACAAGAAGAGAGCAGAGATGGTCAGTGAACAAACGGATGTTAAGGACATCTTAGTCGAAATCAAGAAGAATAAATGGACATGGGCAGGGCATGCAGCGCGTAGGCAAGATGATCTCTGGTCATTAAGAGTAACTGACTGGATTCCAAGAGAACGGAAACGCGCGAGTGGGAGACAGAAAGTTAGGTGGACAGATGAGATTAAGAAGTTTGTGGGTATAACGTGGCAGCAGAAAGCACAAGACCGGGTTGATTGGCGGAACATGGGAGAGGCATTTGCCCTGCAGTGGGCGCAGTCTGATGATGATGATGATGATGCTTTCTTACGAAATAAAAATTCAGAGCCCTTCCACTACTGTGAAGCTTAAAGCCAGCGAAGCTGTGACTATGGCAGGTCTGTTACAGCGAACATTGTTATTGGATTGATATATTATCGTTATTGACTACAGTCGGTTTCAACCTAAAAATAAATGCACGCTCCGCCCACAGCCGTCGTCGTCCCACCCAGACAGAATTTGCATGCATGTCCTGACCAGTCGTATTTGCTCATTTTCGTGACGTCAAGCACCTTTCGCGTATTTCAGCTGGGTAATTTTCCTATGCAGAAACATATTCTTGTCGCTAGTTTTCGACAAGGAAAGGTGAAATTCCTGCCAAACTTCAGCAAAGATTCAGACATCACTGCTCGGCCGAGCAAAATATTTTAATTAGGGATTAATAACTTTTAATTCTAAACATGCGTAGTATTCACATTAGCAGCTAAAATATACTCATGGTTGTAACTGAAATCAACTAGCACGACCGTCTTGCACATATGAATTGCAGGGGCGGGGCATTCCCTAGGGCGGGGCTTGTGTTTATTCTTAGATTGTAAGCGAATGCAGCCAATAACGTTTTTTTTTTTTTTTCGAAAGTGCAAAAATGGCGCGACGTTCGTTTGTTACGCGAGTGGTCTCGTCTTTGAGGCAAAAAATTGTTCACGTCATTCTGTCATGTCGGCGAAATCATACAGCGTTATGTCTGCCTTTACGCTATGACATTTTTTTTTTCTTTTCGACGCAAGAGCGCTGGATTTGTCGCGTTAATCGGTTCACCGAAAATTGTTGTTCTACGCTTCTTCTGTCCGCAGACGCTATACGCCAGAACCTAGCCATACACATCCTTGCTGTAAGAACAGCACATAAACGCGGGAAAGCGTTGTAAAAAGGCTGTATGGGGCAGTTACAGCTCCTGTGCAGTAGCAGTGACACTACATCCTGTGGACAAAAATAGCGTTGCCTGTTTGCCTCATATAGCCAAGTTCATTCTCAATTCCTTTGCATTGTCAATCTTTCTAGTTTAACCGGATTTTTCTCACCAAAGCGTACACGGTTATACATACATAATCTCTTTATTATCCCTGCATGCGTCTCAGTAATACGGGCGCGTCCGAATATGTCCGAAACCTTGTTTAGCTGTGGAACGAGCGGTACCAGTGTTAGAAGATTACTCGTTGAGAGACGTTAATCTCCAAGAAGATCAAGAAAGCTCATTCCCGTGGAAGAGCTCGCTTTGGTAAGATTGAACTTCTGCGAGCAAATGCACATTGTAATGTTATTTTAGCTTGTTTCAGTGTGCTGTATGTATTTTTTTTTAGTTGGTCCATTTTTATTTTTGGCAACCATTTTTTTTCTTTTTTCGCTGAAAGAACTTATCGAAATGGAGTAGCCGAGGTGGTACAAACTTCAACCTCTCCGCAGCAAGCCAGTTAAAACAGAAGAGAACAGAAAATTGTCTCTTTCGTCTTCTTCTGTCTTGTGCTTCTTTAACCGACGCAGACGGGAGCTCGTTGTTTTCGGACATGAAATTTAGATGAGACGAGGCTGTCCCTGGTAATGGTCATTTTGTCGAGTGGACGCGGGATGTCCAATCACAAACGTAATCACGGGCGGAGTTCCACAACCACGAGCGTACGTATGTGTGGCTGCCCAATTTCTTTATACAATTGTACCGTTTTATTTATTTATTTATTTATTTATACTATCAGCCCGACGGCGCCTATATAAGGACGGAAGACTATTTATACCGTGTCATGAAAACATCCAAAAGTAGACACACATTGGTATCGATCGTAAGCGCATCAACAACCTGAAAATAAACATCTACAACTTCGGAAACGTTAATAATAATTATCTCGGGTTTAACGTCCCAAAACCACGATATGATTATGAGAGACGCCGTAGTGGAGGGCTCCGGAAATTTCGACCACCTGGGGTTCTTTAACGTGCACCTAAATCTAAGTACACGGGCCTCAATCATTTTCGCCTCCCTCGAAAATGCAGCCGCCGCGGCCGGGATTCGATCCCGCGACCTTCGGGTCAGCAGTCGAGTGCCATAACCACTAGACCACCGTGGCGGGGCAACTTCGGAAACGTTGGGATTAACCTGAAAGCTTTCTGCACCTACCGTGATCTTGCACTGCCTCCGGGATTGAAGGCGTTCGTTGCAAGCTTACTGCACCAGCAACGATGTCATGCGGTGACGTCATGATGTGACGTCACGTCGTGTAGCGTCATGATGAATTCATAATGACGTTACAAGTTTGGTGATTAGAATAACAGAGAGCTGAGCTAGTTAGTAAGTATTCATTCTAAAAAGACAGGGAGTGCAAACACGGACACAAGAAAGAAGTCAGGACACCTTGTGTCCGTGTTTGCGCGCCCTGTATTTTTAGAAGTTTGGTGATCTCTGACGTTACGGTGACGTCGCATGATGATGAATGTCTTGCATCACTTCGTGCTGAGGCATCTAAAGGCTTTCTCCTTAATAATTAAGCTGTCTGCAAACAAGCGTGCGAGTGTGTGTGTGTTTGTGTATGTTTGTGTGTGTGTGTGTGTGTGTGTGTGTGTGTGTGTGTGTGTGTGTGTGTGTGTGTGTGTGTGTGTGTGTGTGTGTGTGTGTGTGTGTGTGTGTGTGTGTGTGTGTGTGTGTGTGTGTGTGTGTGTGTGTGTGTGTGTGTGTGTGTGTGTGCGCGCGCGCGCGCGCGCGCGTGTCGTGCCTTGTGTGTCTGTGTGTTCTGTGCATGCAAGCTTACTTGAGCGACCTCTAGCGCATAAGCAAATGTCTAAGCGCGAAATCCCACTGGCAGCACTACAAGTTTACATATCGTTTGCCGTGCCAGCTGCCGGACGAGCTACCATTTCCGTGTGTTCCGATTCCTCCGCCTTAAATAGCGGCGTCGGAGTCGCGGAAAAATTCGCTATCAGCGGCGTTCACACAGCGGCTACTTTCCGCCAAAAGCGTTCCTTTGTTTTCGCCGAGGCACTCGCCCAGAAAGATAAAAACGCTTATGGCTTTTCCTTCCTTCCGTCCTTATACGTCTGTCGACTGACTGATAAGCGCGCGGACAGACGACTGCTCTTAAAACAGCGCAACGCACTCGTGAGGAGATATCTTCTCTCTTCATTCTCGATATTTCGTCGTGTTGCTGTTGTTGTATTGTTGCTGCTGCTGTGTTGTTGTTTATTGCGCGAGCAGCGATGCCGATTTGGGGCCGTGGTTGGCTGTGTGTGCGGTATCGCAGTTTATGGCTGCGTAATGCAGCGACACCTTGCGGAAAAAGGCAGAATAAGCAGCGTCAGGAAAAGGTGGATATGTGAGAAATTAGGAGGTGGAGTTATAAAGGTTACACTAAGGAATTAAGGGATAAACAGGGATAGATTATAATCGAAGAAGCGATATATAGAGGCACGACCGTTAATTAGATTCAGAGGTGATAGTAAAGAGTCATAGTTAATGTAATGAGAGATGAAAGAATAAAAAGAAATAATAAAGTGCATGAGACAGGCGAAAACGTAAAAGCCGATTGATTTACCCCGATCGGGTTTTAGGTTTTGTAGGTTTTGCGATTGTAGGTTTTGTCACATTTTGCGCGTGCATTGCAGCGAAGAGTAACACTTCTGGCAGTAATTCTCAGCAACGCTCGCTACGCGACTCAGTATGAGCTATAAAAAGTCTTTCTTATACGTTCATTGATTCATAATACTTTTTAGAGAAAAGATAAGTGATCGCGACGGAAGACACTGGCCTGTTTCTTCGCCCAAGGCATTTGCAGTACCACAGTGACGCTGTAGGTATACCACAGGCCTCAAAGCTTCGATGGCGTCGTTAAGTTCAAAACGTATGCGTAACCGTATTTACATTGAAATCGTTGTGTAAACAATGATATAAGATCGCCCATTTCTTTTTATTTCGATAGCAATTATATGGACAGTCTCGGCTGGATTTTGCCGTCGCCGTCATGCACCGTACATGTATTTTTTTTGTCGAGAACAATTATGAACACCCAGGCGCATTTTAGCCGTCGCCATTAGGTTCCGTATAAAGCCCAAATCGATAACATCGCCTCGCCCGTCGTATGATAGTGAAAACTTGCGAGGACAGCCGACGATCGCGGCGTAAGTTCGTCGCGCGAAAGGCACATGGAGAGGTCCGGGTGGGGAGAGGGGGGGTGGCTGCGTCGCTCTGTCGGGAACTGCGTAATTTGATCAGCCGGGCGCGGTCGCGCGCGCACCGTCTTGACAGGGATCAGCTGGCGGCTCGTAGCTTTGTGTGGCGTTTATCATAGTAAAGTAGAGTTTGCATTCGAACCATAGACAGCACGAAGGTCGCTTCGCTTGCTGCAGCGGCCGCGTTTCCTTACGCCAGCGTTTTGTTTGAGTTACGACAGGTCCGATGCTAAAGGAGTGAGCTCCGTACGTCTAATAACATTTTAATCCGTTGCTATTGCATTCATTGCTTCGCCCTTGCGGCAAAACGACGACGTGTTTCTTTTTGTTATCTTTTAACTAGTGTACGTGATAACTGATAGCTACAACATACCATGTCTTTGTACGTCCCACCTCTCCGAGAACGAAAAGTATATATCTGTGTGCCAACACTCCTTCTATCACTTAAATAATATACAGAAACAATAACGAAACAGACGATCTAGCATCAGCCATATGCTTGTAACGAACCATTCGTTTACCTATAGCGAACGGCAATGTCTTAACATTTAGCTAGCCATAACAGCAAGCAAGCTGCTTTATAACAAAGGCACTGATGGGGTGAGGTTCCGGCAAGGAACCACCATACCTTTAAATCCAGTCTTAGTCAGCGAAACTAGTGTTTATGTTCCGAGTTTTCAGTAATGTGTATGCGCGTCCTTTTGTACGCAGCGCCAGCCTTCCTCCAAAAGTTGATTGCATGCCCTAGGGTGCTTCTTTGAGGAAAACAATGCGTCGCTAACTATAAAACACGAAAATATATTAAAAAAGAGCCAAAAAAGAAAACAGAAACGATGAGCGGAGTGTGGTGCATGCCGTCATTCACCGGCTATAAAAGACCGCTCATTCAGTGCTTTCTGAAACTGGTGGGCACAATAGAGGGAATAGAGAGATGAACGAAGTAAGAAGTGAATATTCGCTTCATGAGCGGCAGAGATTTTTCGAGCGCTTTGTTCCGTCCATTGCAGGCAGGGACGTTTATGTGGCAGGTATAGAGGGAGTAATGAACAATAAAAGAGAAAAAGTACGTGAAAGTGCTCACACAGACGTCGTTTCTTGCCAGAGCAGTAATTATTCTCGAAAGAGAGTCATTTCTTTTTCCTGTTTTCTTATTTTCTTGTTCCTTCTAGCTTTTTTCTGTGATCTCATTCGCTTATTCTTCCTCGTTCCTCGGGGCCCGTTCGCCATTAGGAGCTGAGCATTTCTATGCAGGAAAAAAAAAGCGGCTGAAAAAGAATTCTTTCCATTCACTTTCTTGTGCTTGTCTCCTGCCTTTAGTCTGCTTGTCTTCTGCTAGTTGTCTGCTAGCTTTCTGCTATTTTCTTATGCGCTGCTGCTGTTCACCTGCTTGTCTTCTGCTGTTCTTATGCTAATGGTCTTGCAGTTCTCCGTGTGTTGTCTTGTAGGCTTTTGCTGGGCGGCTGCTTGTTTTTATGCTTACCTTCTGCCGTGCTTATGCTCTTAGTCTTCCAGTCAGTCTTCTGCTAGTCGTCTGCTAGTTTTCTGCGGTGTATACTTGTGTGCTGCTACTGTTCACCTGCTTGTCTTCTGTTGTGCCTATATGTTAATGGTCTTCTAGTCTTCTGTGTATTGTCTGGTAGACTTTTTCTCTATACTGTTGCTTGTTTGTCTCCTAGTTTTGTACTGTGTGTATGCTCTTAGTGTACTTCTAATTGACTGCTGGTCATCTGCTGTATATACTACAGTGCTATTGCTGTTCGCCTGATTGTCTTCTGCTATGCTTTGAACTTTATTTAGAATTGAAATACAAGTGATAGATTGCATGTTGTATATACAAATACAGAAGGAGGTCTCAAAGTCGCGAGACTGCGAGTGAGACCTCCTATCAAATCATACATCAGAGATACAACGCGATAGTTAACACTGGTAAGGATAGAAAATTTAAGATATACAAAATGTACAGATAAGCGCGAAATAGCAAACATAAGTTATACACGTTAAACCCCAGATATTATTATCATAAGTTATACACAATGTGTAGATAAGCATGAAAAAATTAACAGAAAAAATGCAATAATATTCACTCTGTATAATATCAAGCATTACGACGGCATGGATAGAAAAATCGAGATATACAAAATGTACAGATAAGCACGAGATAGCGAACATAGGTTATACAAAATATGCAGATAAGCGCCAAAAAAACTAGCAAAAAAATGCAATAACATCCACTTTGTATAATATCAAGCATTATGAATTTAATTTTTGCTTTTAATTTTATAGTCTTCTGCTGTACTGCTGCTTGTTCATCCGCTAGTCCTCTGCTGTGCTTCTGCTGTTCGTTCGATAGCGTCCTGTTAATTGTTGTCTTTTGTTCGTAATCCTGCTTGTCCTCCGCAGTGCTTATGCCGTAGGTCTGCTAGTCTTCTGCTTTGCTTCTGTGCTCCTGCTGTTCACCGGCTTCTCTGGTGTGCTTCTGCTTCTGCTCCAGGCTTCTGCTGATGGTGTTCTAGTCTTCTGCTGTATTTCTGCTTGTTCGTATGCTCGTCTTCTGCTGTTCGTTTGCTAGTGTTGTTCTGGTCGTTGTCTTCTGTTTATTTTCTACTGTGCTAATGCTGGCCTTCTACCGGTCCTCTCTATTTTTGTACGCCATGTTGATCGTCCGCTATTCATGCTCGAAACACTACGTAGGGCTCTCCTGCTCCCTGTGCGTTTCTATTTAATTTCTGCACACTTAAGCGTTAAAGATACGTACATGGTCTTAACGCGAAATTCCTTTTCTTTAAGAAGCTCGGCTGCGGCGAGCCCTGCGCGTCATTTTGTAATTCTCCTTTGCGAACTCGCGAAAGAGCGCGGGCTTTTGATGACGAGAACGTTCGCCCACTCGACACAATATGCTGCTTGAAGATTGAGAGAAAACGTTCGACATGTTCAAAGGAACGAGCGGAGCGGTATTCGCAAGATAAGCAATTTCAATCGCACGAAGTTTTCTATCTGCATACACCGTTTGTTCTTGTAATCTAATGCTAGGCCAGTAGAGGTCCGCTTCTTTTTCTTCCCTTCTCACCGCCTTTGAGAAGTTACCCTCCTCTTGTCACTCTATACGTGTTTTATCAGGCCCTTGAAGCACTACACGGGGCGACATAAGTCTCTGGTGGAGGTGTTTGAATAAACCCTTATTACTTGTCCAACGCGCGTTTGTGTGTGACGTAATACACTATACGGTGTTTGCATATATACTACGAACGAAAGTTTCGCAAGCGAAGTAGCGCGCAAGGCGGCGAGAAACATAACCAAATTTTCGCTCGCTTTTTCCTCCGCGTGTCGTCTGCTACGCGAAATCGTCTGGCATTGGCGCCCTGCCGTCTGCTATTTCTCGCGAAAGAATAATTTCGCGATCACGGCCAGACCTTTCATATTCCGAGCTTGCATGCAGCCAGCGCAATGGCCTCGTGATGAAATAAGGACGGGGAAAGAAAATTAGAAAATATGAACGACAGAAAAAAAACGCAATACTAATAATAGCTACGAACGGTGGCCTCGACATATGAACGCGCTAGTGGAGTGAGGCCGAGGACAGCTTAGTTCATTCAGCAGGTGGCGCAAGCGGACGACGCGTAAATGCTTTGCAGGCACGGGGGTCGTCTACCGTTCGCGTTGGCGTCGCGCCGTCTGCTGCTACCGCCGCCATCTTTGTTTTCTTCTTTGTCATTTCTCCCTTTCCCAAATGCTCGTTCTCTGTGAAATTCAAGGCCGCAACGTTCTCGGTAATAGCGGTCCCTGAAGCTTGCTTGTATATTTGTTACCCGCAGTTGCGTGTAATGCGCATTATACGTGGCGAAGCTTTCGCGCTCATCATGTATGTACTTGTACACAATGTAGAGGGCTGTACTCGTTCGCTGCAGCGAAACTATGATTATGTGTATATATTTTAAAGGGACATTAAAGTCAAACCACGAATCAGTTTAGATTGATAAATTGTACTCTGAGGACTCTAATATCATTCGTTTCACCATCATATAGGTTTATTATTGGGGAGACAATGAAGGTGGAACTTTCACTTTTAAATTTCGCGCTGAAATCTCCGCGCGTTACGCCAGAGATTTCGAATTGCATTCTAGTATTTTGGCGACATTGGCTCAGCGAAATTTCAGTGAACTTGGTACGCTATGTTTATGGCGTACCAAGAGTCTCCTCGTGGTAAGCGTAGTGATATTGGAATTGTGTAAGAGTGATTCACTATAGCATGAGCAAAATTCTTTTTCTCTTTAGTGTGTGTTACCTGCCACGGTGGTCTAGTGGTTATATTATTATTATTATTATTATTATTATTATTATTATTATTATTATTATTATTATTATTATTATTATTATTATTATTATTATTATTAGTGTCCCCTTAAATAGTCGTCTGCTCTGCTCGTCGTCTGCTAAGCAGCGACGTGCAGCGGTTCTTGCGTCTGCGTCCTTGGCCGCACGCTTGACGTGTACACAGAGGCACTCCCTCAGGGCGCATGCGTCATCTCCTTCACGCGCGCAAGCGCGTGGGAGAGGTGTTTTTAACGCGTGATGGTGTGACGTGATGCAACGCGATGCTCCGATCTTAAGCCTCCCTTTCCATTTCGTTCGATGTGTGTCAGGTTGCCGCAGAGCTCTGCAAAGAACGAGGCAAGAGGCGCGCAGGCGTAGATATGCATCTATAAGCCTCGCAGCCACGTGATGGGTTTAGTCGACACGAGGTATGTGATGGGCGTGGCTTTTGGCACGCAGCTGCGGTCTGTCCCTAAAGGTCGCACGCCACAAAGCACTAGCTGAACACGTGGTTTGATTTGCTCGTATTGAAGCAAGACGAGCTTTGACCTGGTAGATGTGTTCGGCTACTCCAGGGAGACATCGTTCAGCGAAATTGTTTTCAACCTTTGAGCACAGAAAATACATATCAACAGAAACCACTGGGGAACGTCCTTTCTTTCCTTCTTTCTTTCTTTCTTTCTTTCTTTCTTTCTTTCTTTCTTTCTTTCTTTCTTTCTTTCTTTCTTTCTTTCTTTCTTTCTTTCTTTCTTTCTTTCTTTCTTTGATTTAGGTGCACGTTAAAGAACCCCAGGTGGTCGAAATTTTGGAGCCCTCCACTACGGCGTCCCTCATAATCATATTGTGTAACATGTAATAGGAGCAGGTAAAAATTTAAAACTGGACACTGACATAAACAACACACACACACACACACAAACACACACACACACACACACACACACACACACACACACACACACACACACACACACACACACACACACACACACACACACACACACACACACACACACACACACACACACACACACACACGCTCGCTCGCTCGCTCGCTCGCTCTCTCGCTGTGTTGCTAAGATTTGGCAGCTTGTCAGTTCGTGCGCTTAAATGCTTTTGCTAGTAAACATGAATGTCAATACAGTCTGCCTAAGTTCTTGCACTGCGCACCGCGGTATTAAAAATTAACGACATCCTTAGGTTCCACGTGCCAAAACAAACATTGTATTAAGATGCACATCGCTGTAGTAGGACTGAGTATCGAGATGCGGTCGCCGTGACCGGGACTCGAACCCGCGTTCTCGTGCTTATCAATAAGCCTTAGCCGCCAAGCTGCCACGACGGGTAACTTTGGCACAGCAATAAACTATCAGAATTGATTGCGTGTGTGTGTGTGTGTGTGGGGGGGGGGTTATCAGGCTTTTTAGCTATGTTTTTATGTATTACTAATGCGCTTAACGTAAGCTGTCGCATCACTGATCCAACGCATTGCCCTGAAACTGGGGTCTGTAAAACTGTCGTATATCTCTACATTCCTTATGCTTTCGTTCGCACAAGAACACTCAATGTTTGTGGAGCTGTGACGTCATTCCAATGTATACGCGGCCAAATATAGAACACTCAGTGAGCACTATACAGATTTTATCACGACTGCTTATCGCCACATCGCAAACAGACAATCCAATCTATAGTGTATTGCCTGCCTCGTCTAACAGACCAGTTCCTGTGCTTCGTTGTCGTTATCGCCTTATAGCCATGAGGTTATCACGTTTGTCCGATAACGTCGTCACAGCGAGATGTGAGGTCGCTAACCTGAGGTCAAAGAGGATTGGTTGGTTTATGGTGCTTAAAGCCTTGGAGTGACTCATGAAGGCTATGAGAGACACCGTAATGGAGGTCTTCGGATAATTTTGACCACGTGAAGTTCTTTAACGTGCCCTCACATCGCACAATGCACGAGCCTGTAGTATATCTGATATAGTATATCGTCTCCATCGAAATGTGACCGTCACGGCTGGGAACGAACCCACCCGGGTCAGCACAATAGGAGTTTAGCAACGTATTAGCTACAATGCGATATCTCTCTTTAATAAACAATCTTTCCTGATGTACTGAAGAAAAAAAAAAAGAAACTGCTTTAAAATTGTTGGCAATGGTCACGGCCACCGTGGAGAAATAACTCGTGGCATTCAACTGCATATCGACCGATATTCAATTGAAGGCAGCATCAATTAAGTCGCTGGAAACGCAATGTTTTCCCAGTAATGATTTGCGCTCGCAAAAATGATAAATCTCACTCATTTGGATCTCAACATAAAATCATCTGGAAACATTGTCGCAAGAAACGCTACCGTGATGTTAATATCTATGACGTCACGGCCTGTCCGTGCGGGAAACTTAAAGAAACACTAAAGCGAAACATTGAATCGGTTTAGATCGATAAAATTTACTCTGATAACCCTAATGTCGTTAACTTCACCATCATATTTTTTTATTAATAGAGAAGAAAACCGAGGTCAAAATTTCATTTTTAAATTTCGCGCCGAAACCTCCGCGCCTGGCGTCACGGATTTCCAAGTGTATCTTTCGTATTTTGGCGACATTGGCTCTACGAAATTACCTGAAACTTAGTATGTTAAGTCTATGGGCCCCTCAGAGGACAATGTACTTCATCTTTAGCAATTAGGAACTACGTATGACCTAGTAGACGCCGTGAAAATCTGTGACGTCACGACGTTTGGTGCTGGAATTTCACGGTGGCGTCGCCGCCTGCATGGTCTTTTCGCGCGCTTTGTCGCTTACCAAGCGTCTTCTCGCAGCAAGCGTGGTGATTTTGAAACCGTAATTTAATAATACGAGCAAAATCGTCTTTCCTATAAATGTCGGTTTCTGGCGGCGTCGCTGCGTGTATTTTCTTTCTTTTTTTTCTTCTCCTTCTTTTTTTTTTTTTTTTTTTGCTGACCGGGCGTCTTGTAGCGGCGAGAGGTGTACTTTTAACGTTGCGAAAGCGCAATTTACTAACGCGAGAAAAATAGTTTTCCTTTAGTGTGTCTTTAACCTCGCATCAGGTCGGCAGTTTCAAGTCCAAAGGAACACAACTGAGCGTTTAGCAGTAACGCTGCAGGGGGCGTTAATCTCCTTCTAAAAGGAACGAAACCACTTTATGTAAAGCAGTGTTAGCGCTTGTAAGATTCACTTACCTAAAGACACTAACTCTGAGCGTCGTGCGAACATCAGCGACACCGAAAGTGCATCAACCTGGATTTAGCGAACGAAAAGAACAAAATTCAGAAAAGTAACGAAATGGCAACGCGCGTATGCCCTTTAATCCTATATATACGTAACAAATGTCGTCTGCTACAAGTGTCGGCGGAGACAGACGACATTTTCGCAATGGCGGATCGACCGCAGACAACTGTTACGTTTGTGTTTTCTTTTTTTTTCACGTTTGTCTGCTCTTGCCTCGCAAATTACGTAACGTATATCGTTCGTATCTCCTCCTAAGCGTCCCAATACTTGCGTTGCATTTCGTTCTCGTCTCACTTTAACCAAACGGTAAAAAAAAGAAAAAAATAACTTTGACTTTGGAGAAGTGGGTGGTGGACGAGCTGTCCGCCACGTTAGGCTTAATGGTTCAGACACTGAAAACAACTGAAAGCGCCGCAAGGCACCCGCATACAAAGTACGAGAGCCTCGGACACTTCGCTGCTGGGCATGAAGATGAAAGCTATAGGAAAATCTGCAAAGAATAAAGGGAGATTTGAGCTTTAGACGGTCTGTAAAGAGAATTTTCGTTTCTAGCTGTCTTCTTTTTATCTGAAGCGGTCTTTTTTGGACACTGGCCTGTAAAGAATGCTGCTCTGCGCTGACGCGCCCTCAGTAGCACGTGAGGGTGCTTTGACCGCTGTTTCGAAAGCGCGATTGTGACATGTGGACCTGAGTTAGAACCTTCGCTGCATACCGAAATGTTTCGAAAGCTTTGATTAATGAGTCCAGGTCGGCTTGAAGTCGTGCGAAGAACAGAAGGCGAAAGAAGCGCCTGTTGCAAATTTTTGTTTAGAGAGTTCTGTGGGGCGCTGTCTAGGGCTGGCTTATCTTGGCTAGTGTTGGATAACTGTTTTATAATGTTGGCTATCCGCTCTTTAAAGGGCATTTAAAGAACCTATGAAAATACAAAGAAAAACGAGCGCGTTTTTTTTTTCTCCTGGTGTCTCCCGTCTTTTCGGCACAATTCGTGACGCCAGCAGTCTGTCCACGTGACGTCATGAAGAAGTAAGCTCTCGATTGGCCCGTATTCGAGGGATATCAGTCGTGAATTCTTCGAAATGCAGTCGCGCGCGGGTTTTGCCTTGTATAACTATCGCTCACGATCGACTGATTACACTTCGATTTGTGCGTTTTCGATATGCGCGAGCGGAGACAACCGCGTGTAGCCGAAAAGCGCAAAATCCCGACAGGCTCAACGCTTAAGGCTGAAACTGTCCCGTGTTTTACGAATAAATTAGTGGCGAGGATAATAATAATGCCTGGGGTTTAACGTCCGAAAACCACGATATGATTATGAGAGACGCCGTAGTGGAGGGCTCCGGAAATTTCGACCAGCTGGGGTTCTTTAACGTGCACCTAAATGTAAGTACACGGGCCTCAAACATTTTCGCCTCCGTCAAAAAATGCAGCCGCCGCGGCCGGGATTCCATCCCGCGACCTTCGGGTGTGGTGGCGAGGAGGAGACAGCGCCTTTGAGAAAAGCAGTGAAGGCGATAAGAAACAGCCACTCTCTCTCGTCTTTGGGAGTGGCTTAGGGGCCGTATAAAAAATGTAATAATAAAATACACGTGTACTACTACTTACTCCTGCCTCACTATACACGCTGCTTCCTACACTTCGAAGGTTCGCCTTGGGTAAATTCGCCACGCTTATCTTGTTATACATTCTCATTTAAAACGGGATAACTACACCGTCGCGTCTCGCTGAGCAAGTTTCGGGGTTTAATCCCTTCGAGGCACTCATTCCGTCAAGCGTGGCGAAACGAAAGGCTGTTAGCGCCTCGTCTTAAGTATTCTCCGAGCTAATTACGGGGTTATCTTGACGGAATTAAAGCGCCCTAATAGCAGACAGTCAGCGCGGCCGTTTCTTTGTTGTGCTTCAACGGCGTTGCGTCTTTGTTTAATTAGGCGCTTACATCAACACCTAATTTCTCAACTCTTCCCTTGATTTATTTATTTCTTTATTTCTAAACGCGATAATTTGTTTTAGGAGAGTAAGGGAGGGGGGGATAGTATGGTAAAGAAATAGCGAGATCGCACTTTTTTGGGGGGGAGGGGGGGGATGTAATGCCAAAACACGGCTGTGTATGCCAAGGAAAATTTATACAAAATATACACTTTTATATTCTTGGCCGCGGCATATTACCTTTTCCTAACAAAAGATAGATTGAAATGGTGTTTTATTGCTAGCCTAATAAGTATAACAGTTGTTAATTAGTGGAACTGCTTATTGAATTTTTTCCTGCTGGAGCACCATTCCACTATGCGAGAAATGAACCAGTATTTTGCTTTAATAAATGTTACTTATCTCTCTGGCGTTTTCCCGGGTGCCATATCTTGAGACATTTTTTTTTTCTTTCACGCATTTTGTTGCTTTTTTGGTCCGCCGCGATGGTACAGTGGTTACGGTGATCGGCTGCTGAACCGAAGGTCGCGGGTTCGATCCATCATGCCTTCACAGATGGCAAAAATTGTGACGTCATCGTGACGTCACAAATGCTGGCGTGACGTCATGTGACGCAACTTGCGTTGTCCCTATTTAGCGCTAATTCTTTCGAGCCACAGAAAGGGGCCACGCTATCATATTTAAGCCGTGTGTGGGTGTATGTTCTGTTTTGAAAAAGAAAAAAAAAGCCGACTAAAATGCAAATAATAAATAAAGTAACAAAGATGGCTGGCGATCATAGTCGACCTAAATTATGCCATCCGAGCCGCTCTATAGTAACGCGCGGCTCTTTGACTAAACGCCTTTGTCGTCAGCGACGATGCGGTCGGTAGCTAATGGCCCCGGAAAGAAAAATATAAACATAACAAGAATAATAATGAGAATCGCGATGCGAGCCTGGATTTTACGAGGATAAAAGGAGCGGACGCGTAATGAGCGAGTGATAGTGGCTTCAGATTCGAGAGAAAGAGCGTAATCTATGTACCCTGCGTCAGCAGAGAGTCGTTGCGTTAACTAGCCTAACTAGCTTTATTAGCTCGGCTATCTACCGCGTTAACCCGCTCCGTGCAATAGCCACCTGATGGGGCTCCAGTATGTACGAAAAAAACAATAAAAATTTGCTATCAATTTCGTTGTCGTGTGTGTGTGTGTGTGTGTGTGTGTGTGTGTGTGTGTGTGTGTGTGTGTGTGTGTGTGTGTGTGTGTGTGTGTAATCACTCATCAGATCTGTGGCGACGCTTGCACCAAAATTGCGGAGACACTGTATACAGCATCTGCTGTCCGATGGAATTGCTCTTATGCTCTACTTCGGATACGCTGTCGCATGGGTGTACTTTCTGTTTCTATCGAATGACGTACCCGTTCTGTTTGGACGTTGCTGCAGTACTTACTGTCTGATAGTATCGTTTTTATGCGCGTTACACTCCGATCAGCATGAACTCACTGTGCGCCATCTCCTCGCTGCGTGTACTGTCTTATAGATATATCGCGTGCCGTGATCTCAATGGCCTGCTTTTTCTGCTCTGACATTGATGTGGTATTTGCCATCCGATGGTATTGATCTTGTGCGCTACTTTCAGGTATGCATTAGTTCGTTGGATGCGACCTCACCGATTTGTATGTATCCCGTACAGATGCATATTAACGCGATAGCGTTAAAGACCTCGTTTCGCAGAAATTCCGGTGTCGATGTCCGCATCGGTGACGGCATCGTTGGTTTTGAGCGAAAAATCATCATCTTGTCCGTGACCGAAAAATCGAGAAAGATACAAATAAAATGATTAATGAAATCGTCGGGTTTGAGGGAGAATCGAACCCAGGCCGTATGCGTGGCAAGCAGGTGTTCTACCATATAGCCACGCTATTTTTTTTTAAACTGCTTCGAAAAAAAAAACACTATATGAATGTCATGTAGAGGAAGGAGTCTCCTTAACGCATGTAACATTGCGTGGCAGAAGCGCAGAATCGCGCCAGGCGTCAAAACGTCTGAATTGCGCAACGAATGGTTGTTTTAAAGGCCCACCCATTAGAAAGCGCTCGGACATATTTAATCATTATCAGCAGCAAAAGCATCAACAACGTGAACAGCTGCGTAGGATCGCGTGTTGCCTTATTTACGCCTAGTGGGCCCTTCGCTGATTCGCAAAAAGAAAGAATTATGGCGTAGTGGGCATTTAACAACTGTACTTGCAGTAGGCATTTTAGCATACTTTAAAACGGCCGATGTTACGAGCACAGTCGTTCGTTTCCTTACGGCACGGTTGAGGCACGCACCGAGAATCGAAGCCAGGCTAACAATTGAGAAGACGATGTGCACAGGGCCTGATTACGCTATCGCGTTCTACTCTTGAAGCCGAAGCTCAAGCGTCCTACAAGTTTTATGGTTCTATGGAATGGCGTACGCGTGTTCCTTCTGCTCGTCGCTGCAGTATTTGCTCTCCGATAGTATCGCTGTTCTTCGTTACTTTCTGATCAGCGTTAGATCACCGTACGCCAGTTCTTCGCTACGTGCTCTCGTATATATTCTCGTGCTGCGATCTTAACGACCTTCTTCTTCTGCATGCGGCGTGTAATGGCTGATGGTATCGCAGATGGTATCGCGTTACTTTCTTTCAGCGTTAGTTCGTTAAGCTCCAGCTATTCGATCGCCATGCTATCGCGCGCGTAACTTGTATACGACAAGCATAGACAAAGAGTGCTCGAAGTGCGTTTTGTGTCCCGATCGATTGGTGCATGCGACCCCCTTCTGCGGACGTCCCTCTTGTATTGACAGCTCCTGAATAGACCATCGGCAGGCTGATGTTCCTCTTAGCGTGGTGTGCGCTCCAAGGTACAAGCAATGCCACAGTTGTGTCTGGGAGCTTCCTTCCTTTTTTTCTTTTCTTTCTTCGTTTAGCTCTCTCGTCTCTGAAGCTTTGTCCACCGTACATGTCAAAGAAAAACGTGCCTATTGCGGACTGGTGGCTGCGCGATACAATGAAATATGGAAGCTCGCCAAGGGTAGAGGAGCCTTGACATGACCTCGAAAGGTTCAAGGGCTTCTTCTGTACACCTCTACGGGGTCACGAATCTTTACGGTCGATGATGTTTGTATATGCGGTGTCGTTTATTTTCCCCCTTGAGCAACACCTGACATCGATAATCGGGGCACGTTTTGTGTGGGAAAAAAAAAAAAAGATTCGTAATTCTGTGTAAAGAGGTAAAACGAAACTACCAGATAACGTTCGTAGCAGTACAAAAATTTCGGGCTCCTCAAGAATAAATGAATGAATAAATAAATAAATAAATAAATAAATTAATAAATAAATAAATACATAAATAAATAAGCTTGTTACGGAGCTTTTAAGTTTTTCTGGAAACCTATGAGGCATATATTTGGTTGGTTCGCGGTGTTTGACGTCACAAGGCGACTCAGCCTATGAGAGGTGCCGTAGTGGATGTCTCCGGATAATGTCGACGAATGGGCTTCTTTAACGTGCGGAAACCTTCGCGCTGTACACGGGTCTCTAGCATTCCGCCCCCATCGAAATGCGAACTCGAGATAATTGTCAATTAACTTTCAAGATAATTAACGAAGGTTAATTGAAGGAGTTCACCGAAAGAGCGGACGGTTTTCTCGAGAGCGGCTGGGGACGCGTTGCGACACCTGGTGGAGTAGGTCTGAACCACGCGCTTCTTTCTACGCGGCCTCCGAGATCAGCTTCAGCAGCAGCACGATGAAACTCGAGAAGGCGACCAACCTTGGGCTGTCCAGCAGGCCCGCGAGGCGGCGGTGAGGCAAGGCCTCGACGACCCCACGTGGGAGACCTAAGGCCCAGTCGGCGAAAGCTCTGCAGGACTATCAATAAAGTTGTTACCAACCAAAATCAGGCAACAGCGCGGTAAAAACGAAGACGAAGCGTAGGAACGAACTGCACACCACCCGAAGCGCTGATACTAGGTGTTCAACCAACTTGCCAACAAGTTCACCTTATTAGACAAGTATTGGGGCCGCCTCCAAATTTTTGAATGCTAAATATAAATGCGTCTTTAATTATATTGTTATGTAGGGTTGCCTTACCCCGTTCTCGTGCTCGCTGTCGGACTGCAGTTGTCTTATGCCAGTAGGCTCCAAATGTACAGACGGGTCCACTGTTAAAGGGAACACTTGCGTGCGGAGCATGTTTGGACTTCTCTCTCTTGCAAGAACATATTGGCTTGGATTTGCATAAGACTACTGGTGGTTGACAGTTCTGCTTCTTTTTGAGACTCGTGCAAAGCATGAGCACTGTTTCTCTGTCCACTTGCTGTTAGAAGGCCAGCAAAATGAAAGGTGCTCATTAGAGTGTTTCCTTTAACGGTGGACCCCACTATACCTTAACATTATAGCTTAACGTAATTGCAATTCTCTTGTGATCTTGTGTTATATTCATATATGACTGATGATAAGCGTTGTCTACAAGGTGTGGAGGATATTTTTGTTTCTGTTTCGATAATTACGTAATCAACTCATGTTTGCTGACTGTCAGGCACTGTGCTTTTGAAATATATATGTGGTTCTGGTAGGTCCGCACGGCGTCACTGTGTTGATTTCACGATAGAAATGGGCTACTAAATTTAACTCGAGGAATACACCAGGGCACACGAAAGCCGACGTGCGAATGCCGCTGCCAGACACCTAATCGAAGGTATAGAGTCGCCTCCAATATTTTCAGCCTCTCTGCGTTTTTTCTCTCTCCCTCTCTCTCTATCTCTCGATCTTTCGAAGCTTCTATAAATACATCCTCGTCTCCTTGTCAGAAATTTCTCGGATCGCACCGTCACATCTTTTTGCGAACGACCCTCTGACCATACATCGAGCGCAGCATCCACTTTCAGGAATTCGGGATAGCTGAAAAAATAAAGAAGAAAACTTAAAATTCCGGTATATAGGATTCAATTCCCGCTTCTCTCAAATCGCCTTCTGCCCCATTCGCCCGGGGCATCTGGGTGTTGAACGCCCTAACTTCCATCTCTCTCCATTCTTTTTTTTTATCTTTTACGTGCTTTTTTTAAAGTTTCAACTCGCTTTTTTTGTGTGTTCATTTCTCGGCGGGCCATTTTTCTTTTGATCCTCTTGCTTCGCTCGCCTCTCCGCGGCCGTAACGTCATTTAAAGCCCCTATTTGTCTTCTTCGAATTTGCCCCGCGGATGCGGAAGTTGTAATGCGTGTGTCTGTACGCGTGTCCCCAGAGGAACGACGCGGTATTTTTATTTTTCTTTCTTTAATCGCGGCTTGTCCCAAACACGTTCCGTTCAGTCGATGCTGCACCTTCTTTTGTTTTCTCTCCTTTGTATAACGTTCTTGTTTCCTCTTAGAATCGATGACAGAATTGAACGTCCCCGGATAGCTAAAGAAATAGAAAAAAAACGGAACCAGAAACACCAGAAGTCGTTGAGCGGAAATGGCCGGTAAAATGAAAAGAAAGCAGCAGAAGGAGGAGACGGAAGTGACGTGAACGAAAGACAGGGAGCTTAACGTTTATGTGCTCAGTTTACTACCATATGCACGTCAGGATAGAAAGGGGGGAGGGGAGGGGGAGGGGGGGGGGGAGTAAAAGACAAATAATACGTTAATCCTAGGCGAAAGCAAAAAAGAGTTCAAAGGGACAGTGTTCCATTTTCAGCGCTGGAAGTTTAGCAGAACCTTAGTTTAACCCTTATTGAACGGGATATAGCGAGTAAAAGGGAAGAAATAGAGCACGAAGGTGATAGACTGATAGATGAGAGACGAGGAACAGCAGGGATGTTAACCAGATTTCGTCTAATATGCTACCCCATTCGTGGGAAAGGGAAATGGCCGGGAAGCAAGCAAGAGAGAGAGTAGGCATAAGCCTGTACGATCTACAAACATGGTGAAGCGTATCTACAGTCGGGCACTCGGCTCAGTTACCTTCAACTATTTCGGCACGGCTTTGACGGCTTTCTGAGCTGGTGAACTGTAAAGCCTGGCTGCCAAAATATTTTTTCGTTCGTGAAAGGCATCTATTCAAGGCACACTGGAGGGTATGGCGTTGTTCATAAAAGCGAGAGTATGGCGTTGTTCATAAAAGCGAGAGTAATAACGATGAACGTGATCGACTGAGTCCTCGCACTCGCGATTAACGTACACGGGTGAATCTGTCATTCTGATGCAATTGTTCTGCGAGTCGGTGAAGGTCATCCCGAAGGCGTGAAAGAAGAGGTACACAGCCGTGAGCTCCGTCCTGTGTGAATCAGTGTAGCCGGTGACAGAGGGCTGCTGATGAAGGATATTGTTTCGCACCTTTATTGCGGAAGGCGCGAGTTCGATTCTCATCCTCGATAGTCCACCTTGAGGCTCAAATGAGAACTGAAACGAGTTGAAGTTTAGCGCTGCGCCCTGTCTGTTTCTTAGGCCTTGTCATTCGTTTTTTCCCCGCTAATTAAATATGCCTTATTAGATAGGTAACAGTGACGTCACCCTGTGACGTCACTATCATCAAGTGATGAGGCGCGAAGGCAAGATAGCCGCCGATGAGAAAAATCATAATGTGATGAGGTTGACGTCATCACATGGTGATTTCTTCTTTTCTTTTTGCATCACTGGCGTTGACGCCGTCGACGCCGACGGTCACTTTTTACGCCTGATGACGCATCTAAGGCTTTAGCCTCCTCAAAAAAAAACACCAACAAAATTTCGATGGGCAGTACGTTCTCTGTTGACGTCATCGCGTAGGAAAAAAAACGACGGCACTATTTTTTGCCTCGCAGTATCACCGCCGTAGCACTCAGTACACGTGGTTAGATTCCACTACAATGCACGGTTGTTCACCGATATGGCGTAGGGATACGTATTTTTTTTTCTTTCCCACTCTCGATTTCGCGTCTCTATCGTGACCTACTTTCCGAGCCGTTTCTACGTAAAGACATTCGCTCGCCAAGTCGACGCTGTCGCTTCATTTCACTGTATCTTTATTTTTTTTATTTTTTCCCCCGCGATTCTTACTCGAAAAGAGATTCTTCGCTTTTGTTTAGGAAGCAGGAACCTTCTTCTCTCTTCCGCTGGAACACTTCCAAGTGAAGCCGCTTTTGTTTTAAAGCTAAACAAAGAAGTAAATAAGTATATATCAAGCGGAAAGCAGCGAACGTTGAAGCTCAGTAAGTGCGAACGCTAAGCACCGTGTTGCCAGAGTATTTCGCCCGGCTATTTTGTCATGTCCGGAGCTTTTTTTCTCGAATGCATTTGTTGCCTATATCTAGCTTTCTCGATCTTTTACGGCATGTATTGTAGTGCTTCGACTTCCGCGTCTGAGTATGCGGTGAAGACATCTCTCTTTTGTCGTCGCTGCTTACAAATTTGGTTCTCTCTGGAATTCTCGGCAAGCTAGTGAGCTTTTTTCTTCTTCTTTTTATTGCTTGCAAAGTTAGTCGAGTGTGCTGTTCGGTCTGTCGAGAATTGTGCTTCGTGCCATTTTTTCAAGTAAATAGTTTTGTGTCGTTGTTTCTATTCTTACTTAAAATATTCCAGCGCTACTTTTGACGAGGAGAGGAATGCATGACAGGACGGGCGCTGCCTCCAACTATATAAAGTTTATTGGAACCACACGCATTGCACTTTATTGCAAACGAAGGCAGTGGACGCATGCGCAATCATAAGGGAACAGTAGATTATTGTGGGCTTTGTGCAAAACTATCAACTTTTGTTTAGTATTCTAAATTTGGAATTTAGACGCAAGAATTTAGAATACCAAACAAAAGTTTATAGTTTTACACAAACACCACCGTAATCTACTAACCGTATCTACTGACGGGTGGGAGAAGAAAAATTGGCCGCGTATCTGCGTGCTTCGCGGCAAATGTCGTATAAAGACGATAGAAGAGGCGCTGCGTGAGATATGGACGCCATCTGGCAATACGTCGGGAAACATGAGTGCTGTGTTGCGGGCTGGTAGTCCCGGCGCAGCAGCAGGCGTAGACCGGCGGTGACCAACGCGACCGGCGGGGACGCCAGCCAGCCGAACACGCGGTTTGGCGCGAAGCGCTGAAGCAGAAGAAACGTCTGCACTCAACGAGTACTCTCCACACACTTTTATTTACACGTCGCATGGGTAAAACAGGAATGCCAGAGCGGCGCCCACAACCGGCAGCCTGAAGGCCGCCCACAACGCTGCTTTTTCATTTTTTTAATATTTTTTTCACCTTCTTGGCCTTCTCAAAAATAAAGTTTTTCAACACCAACCCATGGCATTCGTACAGTGCAATACAGAACCGAAACCGAAACACAACAATGAGCTCGTGCGGAGGGCACGGAGGAAGGCAAATTTCAGCGCAGTCGCATTTTCAGCGCAGCTTAAGAAACTAGGGTCTTTAAAATTACGTATGTATGCATTTTCTATTAAAGGAACACACCTCCTAATACTTACCTAGTGATGTTGCGCCTCAGATATACATGATATTTACTTTTTGATCGACAACGTTCACAGTATGAACAGCCGTACCAGTTCAAGACGGCTGGCCCTTGGGCAAGTGGTTCAACTTTGGCCGAGTGGCTGTATCGAGGGACGTGCCGACAAACAGAAAGACAGACCAAAATTTCTCCGTTTAAGTATCCCGAGAAAGACTATCGTCTTTAGAACACGCGTATCCCTTCCCACTTTCCTGATTGGTAGACCAATCGCTGACGTCACAACGAACGTGGCGTCACAGGACAATTTTTGTCGCGTTTCTGCTGTTTATGTATAGGAAGTGTTCCTTAGAAACATACAAGGTTATTGTCTCCATGGTTTCTTTAAGAAAACGAAAGACACTCTGGCTTCGCGATTAACGAGTAATCACATTCCGAGGGAAACGTCATCAGAATTATGTTTGGTTTCCGAAATTTATTGTATTCCCTTTTTTTTTCATTTTAATCTAAGAGATGAAAGGCTTACGCGCGAGAATACGTAACTGCAGGTGGTGCTGCTGTCGTTTCAATTCAAATTAAAGTTTTATCGTCGCACGAAAACTTGTCGTCACAGCTCGCGGCACGAAAGCATCTCTAGTTTCGCAAACAAGTGACTTCAGCATCGCTGTTTGCTCGCGTTGGTTATTTTGTGCGGCTTCGCCCGACATGCAATCACCCTGGATGCTGAGGAGCATTCGATCCTGCGTAATTGAATGGGGCGCTTCCCGACAGAGCACCCATGCACCGCGGTCCTGCCAGCTTTCAAGAGGGAAGGCGGATTAAATTGAATCTGACAAGGCTTTTGCGGCGTAGAACGTGTCGTGGGAGTTTCGTGGATGTGGAAGAACCAACCCCCCCCCCCCCCCTCTCTCTTTTCTGCGCCTGTGTTCGTGTACTAGAGTGGTGTTAGGCCTGAAGAGCTTTTCCAAGCGCCCGCGTGGGTGCGTCTTGCCGGGATTGAATGGGCGCGCTGTTGAGACATTTAATTAACCTTCAAGTGGGTGTGACGTCAGCGTCGTTTTGTGTGCAATAGCTGGCGTGTTTCCACTAGTATGGCGTTCCCATTCAATTTTATTGGTAACACTGTTTTACTAGCACGTTATTATTGTAAACATTTTTGGTTGTCATGTGTCGGCTTTTTTTTTTCTGTCATTTGTTCCACCGTGATGCCTCCGCCCCTCCCCCCGCCCCCCCTGCTGAGTGCTCCCCAAGGGGCCTGCAAGGTACATTGAAACAAACAAACAAACAAACAAATAAATAAATAAATAAATAAATAAATAAATAAATAAATAAATAACGCTTCTGGAATCCGTCCGTCTTTACAGGAGCACACTAAAGGAAAAAAGAAATAATGGTTTCACGCGCATTAGTAGATTACTTTTATTCCAAGAGTCCCACTCTTGCCGTAAGAAGACATTTGGTGATCGAGAAAATGCGCGAAAAGAAAATGCAGGTGGCGACGTCAGCAAGAGGGTCACTCGGTGCTTGTACCGCTAAAAATGAAAGACGTTCGTCGAGCGGTGGGACGTTACATTACTTATGATGATGACGTTGTCGATAGTGAATCTGTTATGATCGCTGTGGCGCAGTAAGTTATTCTGTGCATAACGAATCATTTTCTCTGTTTTTTCGCAGGCAATAGGCATTGTGGGCGACCGGACTCAGGACCTGAATTTAAAAGGTGAGCGTTTTTTGTAATCACGCGATCACCTGTCAGTGCGCAAAGTGTAGAAGGACTACGCATGCGTACGTGGGCTTTTCATGTATGGTCGGCGACAAAAGTTTAGAGAGCACTCGCTCTTAGAAAACTTTGAATTTCTCAGTAACATGTGACTGTATTCGGTCGAACTGCGCTGTACGTGTTGTTAGTGCGTTTCAGAACAGACCGGAAATCTAAATGCATGGGTTTCCTACCGAAGGAGTGGAATATTCAGCTTATTTAATTATTTGTGTGTGTGTGTGTGTGTGTGTGTGTGTGTGTGTGTGTGTGTGTGTGTGTGTGTGTGTGTGTGTGTGTGTGTGTGTGTGTGTGTGTGTGTGTGTTTATCTCGTGGTCCCTACATTTGACGCGACCGTACTTGTGTTTGGAGGGGAAAGATCGTGCTGTCTGTGTGAGGGGGTGCCGGGATTGAAGGGTTCCAGTTTTTGTTAAAAGGTATCAACACCCCTACCCCCCCCCCCCGCTTTCTCCCCACGCACACGTGACTTTACTCCTTGACTATTAATTAGTACATCTACAGTAATCCAACCAGCGCAACTTCTCATAAATTATAGACTTTATTTTCAGACATTATCGGACACATATGCTTCCTAAATGCCTGCGTGGAGTAGCGTCTCTCCCTCCCCACAATCGCCTACAAAAGCAGTGGCATTAATTTTATAAAATTTTCTGCCGATAGTCGGAGTCTGCGTCGTTCGGCTGTTTCCCAGAACTTGTTTTCGCGTCTGAACGCCCAACTTTTTCAACGATTTGTTGAGTTCCGTTTCGCGCGCCGCTTAATTTTTTTATAACACGCTTGCGTCTCACTTCTTTTCTGTGTTTTCGTTTCCTTCTTTCAGAGTAAAACTTATTTGAAAGTTTACGTCTGTAACGGAGCCGCTTGTTTGCTCCCCCGTTATAAGTCTTCAATCTCGCGTGGGTGTAATGTTTTCGCGCCGTTTTCTCTTCTTTTTTTTATTCTCCCTCTCTCTCTCTTTTTCTTCTCGCGTGGCTTTAAGTTGCCAGCTCTTTCGACAACAATAATTCGTTCGAAATCGGCGAAACCAAATCCGTCCCGTGCGAAAAACACACCAGTACGCGGTGGAACTGCCGTCGCTATTTCAGAACATCCGGGAGGAGAGCCTTGGGGGGGAAGAAAGGTCATCGCTGTTTTTCCAATCGATGTCGAAGTTCCATTTTTTTTGTGTCCTTGTTCGGTTTTTTTTTTCTTTTTTTTCAAATTTTATCTCCTTTCTCAGAAAGAGGAATCCGCGGCTAAAGACGGATTGAACTAACGATGTTTCCGCAGCATGTGCTGCAACACATGTCGTCCACTGAAAGCTAGTAAATATATTTCTCTCGATCTTTCTTTCATTTATTTTTTTTTATATATTTTTCTTACGCGGTGTGTACGAGGTTTAGAATTGACCTTTGAGTGTTTGTTGGGCGTGTCGAGAAGTGCGTATCCAGTTTCACGCGAAAGAGCTGCACTTCCTTATTTATTTATTTATTTATTTATTTACTTACTTATTTATTTAGTTATTTATTTATTCGCGTTTGCGCTTGTCGAACTTCGCGTTGCCCTTTAGCGGCTAAACGGATTAGCCACGGCCACCTGGATCGGACCGCCGCGCGCCCCGATCCAGGTGGCCGTGGATTAGCTTGTCGATGTAGCAGAGTGCCCACTAGGTGGGAGTGTTGTTGCTCGAAATCCGACCTGAGCGGTTGGAAGGCGTTTCGTGCGAGCTCACTTTGTACTATTATTTATTATTCTTTCCTTCTTTCTTTCTTTTTCTTTTTTGCCTGCAAGTGCTTTCGTTGGATGCTTGTTTGGGATGCTTTTAAACAGCCTAATCTTCCAGTCCCTTAATGCGTGGCCGGCCGCCTTTGTTGGCATACCTTCGCGAGACTTAAAGCCGAACTGAGCGCAGTGAGTGAGTGAGTTGTCTTCGTATGCCAGAGAGGCAATAATTAAGAAGCTAATTTGCATATTCAGGATCATAGGCGTGCGTAGGGTTCCCCATTAGAAAGGGCAAAGTCTCATCGCATCCCTCCCCTCTAAAGTCCCTAGATTAGGGAAAAATCTAGGGACTTTACCCTCCTCCACCCCTCGCTGGTCGAGTCCAAAGCAAAGAACAACATGCCTCGCAATGGATGAAAAAAAATATATAGAAAATGAAGCGCTGACGAACTTCTCGCAGTGGCCTACCATTGGTCCCTGGCTTTCCTGAATTAAAGATTGTAAGTAAATTGTTTTTGGAATGCAATACCAGGGTGCTTCGGCAGTCAATATCGCCAAACACCTGCGTGGCCACAACTGAATAAACCTATGGGGCAGACTTTGTGCCCCCCCCCCTAGGTGAATGGGGGTAGCCCCCTCGTGCGCACGCCTATATATATATATATATATATATATATATATATATATATATATATATATATATATATATATATATATATATATATGTTACGGATAATTGGTGGTATTGTCGTAGAAGTCCTGTTGTCGATGCTAATCCATCTGCAAGAACATCTGGGTATATGCATGTTCGTTTTTTGAAATCTACTTTCGTGCACAAAAAAGAAACACCCGATATATTGTGTTTGCTAACTCAGCTTGATATTTTATGGCTGGTGGCGGTCCACAGGAGCAGAAAGAAATATCAAATAAAGCTTCGGTTAGGGCTAGTTCGCTGAATCCGAAACTATAGAAGGGGCTGTGAGTCGAATCGCTGCCGAAGAAGGCGTCTGTACGATAAGGACATGTACGGACTTCCACTTATGTTTGAGAGAGCTGAATGAGCACGCTATAATTAAATGGCACATGCATGGCGGGTGTACATTTATGTCTAGCCTTTATGACTTTGTCTGAATTCGAAACTATAGAAGGGGCTGTGAACCAAACAACTGTTGAAGAAGGCACGTATACTATGAGGACGGGTATCGACTTCCAGTTATGTTTGAGAGAGCTAAATGAGCACGCTATAATTAACTGGCACATGCCTGACAGGTGTACGTATATGTTTAGCCCTTATGACTTTGTCAGATATAATTGGTAGATGCGCTCACATGTGGCATTGCCTCCATTTTTATCGCAGCATTCTGCATACATAATTACACAAAATTTGAAACCAAAATTGTTCATGTATGTTTGTCTGCAGAAAAGAATGTAAAGAAATTATTCTCTTTATTACTGTAGACAGCACGCAAAAGTAACAAAGAGAGAATTACACATGTGCTGTTGTATGTCACAATGTTATTTGGCCTGCATCTGTTTTGTCGATTCATGCATCACCGATTGTTCCGATCTGTTACGCTTGCGAAAGCCAGTCATCTCTCTCTTTTCTTCATGTTTGTTTCAATTTTGTTTTCAAATTTGTCATTCGCAGTATTATGCTGGTGACAACTTTGGCATCAAAGGCTTTGCCGATTTCACTTTTGTTTTGCTGTGTTTGTTCCTTTCCTCGGGATCTGAAGGCTAAATAAAATTTCAGTGGTCTTTTAGTTTCAAACGTAGCACGATGTTTCGTCGTGTTGTTGTACTGTAATCTAAGTGACGTGACCGTTACAGTTATCACATTCTCAAGGACAATCTTCTGCAGGAGAGAAGCTTGATGCCAGGCAGTGCGAAGCCATGGAGGACATCTTCAAGGCCATGCAGTTCGACTCCATCAGCTTGGAGGGGTGTCACTTAGATGACGAGGTGGGTTTGATATGTTCTATCGTTAACGAGCGCAAGAGAACGATAATAAATCATTTTTTATCGTTTCTTAATTGATGGCCTTTTTTCCCTTCATTGCACTGCTTTCACACAGGATGAACCTTTTAGCTCTTTTTCCCTCCTCACTTGTGTGGTAGCAAACTGTACAAAGTCGAGCTCACCTCCCTGCCTTTCCTTCGTTCTCACTCTCTCTTCCTCTCACACATGTTGCGCTGTATAATTCTTCTCACCCTGTGGACTAGTCTCCCGTTTTTAATGCTCATACTCTTTGTGTCATGTGCCTTCCCATCTTTTTCCGAGCTTTTTTCTGTTTTCTTTCTCTTTGAGCAGTTGGTCATGCTGTTCCTATGAGGGGACAGCTGACTAGCTCTCCCTCTCTCTCATGATGTGTTTTAATATGTTTACCTCAGTAACAGGTAAATATTGTTTGCGTTTGATTTACTATTATTTTTTGCAGCTGTTGTATTCTGTTATCGTTGTTATTAAGTAGTACCATCAAGCTGCCCATAACTCCTGCCGACACCATGAGTACATGACTTCCAGTGAGACCTATGTCACACAAGTTTTTTATGCTCACCTAGACATTTCCCTGTGGTCTTTAGAACACCATCTAGCCACCCTGTGCATGGACGGCTTCAATTGCTTTTACCTTGTAATTTGGCCTGCATTAATCTTCTCTGTTCTGTTAGACTTTTTAAAAATTTGGGAGTTGGTCATACCAAATTTATGACCTGATATGAGGAACGCTGCAGTGGGTGACTTTAGCATAGCTTGGTAAGCTCACTCATGAGTCGACTCACTCAGACTCAGATTGAGCCTTGAGTCTGAGTCTGAGTGGGTCTGGCTGAGTAATATTTTGGCGAGTCTCAGTCCGAGTAAGCCCTAAGTGCAAAATATAATGCTTGAGTGAGTCTGAGTGAGCTCCACGTTTTTTGACAATCTATGGAACCCGGTTTAATCTGTGGCAAGACGCAGACCTCAAACTGCGTACATTTCTTCATGCAGTGTGTCCCACATATGGTACACTGCCTTTAATTACTTGCCATTAATTACTTCTACCGTTTTTCTTCTCACCAGGGAGCTGCCACAGTGTTTGACATGATCGAGTACTACGAGTCAGCGCGGAAGCTCAACATCTCGCACAACCGCAACATCGACTGCCGGGGCTGGCAAGCCTGCTCAAGAATGCTCAAAAAGGTGAGCATGACTTGCACATTATTGAGCCAGCATGCTGTTTTATCTTGCTCAGCACTGTAATCCAAGTCTGTATCTGAGCACCGTAGATCATATTCAACCACGCGGAGAGTGCTCTAACGCTTTTCACAGTCGAATCTCATCATCAACAAAGTTGCATCTTGCATTATCGCTGTTCCTAGACTTCCAAAAACATTTGACAAATTCCTCATAAGCACCTCTTTAAAAAAACTGCCTCATCTAAGCATTAATTCCATTTTCCTCGAATACATAGACATCTTTATGTTAACTGTCAGCATTCATTTACACTGACAGATGCTCTTCTCCTTTATCACTCGTTGTCTCTGGCATATACGACAGGGAACTGTTCTGGGCATTATTCGGAATTCCACTATGCGACTTGCCACACATGCAAACGTTTCGCTGTGGCTGCTGGTCACAAAAATGAGTTACTCTGCTCAATTGACAGTAAATAGGTTGGCTGTGGGATACCTTGCATGCAATAATTACGTACTTAGTATTTCACCATAAAACTGTGACTCCTAATTTTGTGTGAAATTTTGTGTGTGAGTTGTGAAAGAAGTCATCGGGTGGCTTTTATAGCGTGCTGTGATGATCCCCCAACCCGTTTTTAGCTCAACTTTTTGTGGCCATTCCTGTGTAGATATATGCAATCATAAACTTTTGCTCAACAGAATTTATTTAGAAGCTAATGGTTGTTTATGTCATTAATGTTAAGCCCTGCCCTTCTTTTATGGTTTGGCTATACAGTTGAAACCCGCGATAACGAAATCCCGAGGGAACGAAATTCTCACCGCAACGAAATATTTTCGGAGCACCGGCAAACGCCCATAGGAGTCAATGCATTTCGTAACTCGCGACTACGAAAGATATTCATACCGCAGTCCCTCATTAACGAAATTTTTGAAACACGAGTGCGCAAATAATCTACTCTCGCAACATTAACTACATTCAAAAACAGCTGAAATGCATTCATGCTACACTTAAATTGTGCAAAACTATCGCTACAGCGCACTTGAGAAGCAGCCGCCATCATTGTTTACAAAAAAAACATAAAGCTGGCGAAAATGATGATGATGATGGCTTGCCGAAACACTTGCTCGTTATCGCGGACTACGTAGCCAAATCCACATTCCTAATGAGTTTCGTTCGTTGGATTGGCTCTCTGCTTGGCTTTGTCGGCTTTGCGTTTGCGCGCACATGGTCGCGTGTGTGGAGCCATTTGTGGAGCGTTTGCTTGGTCGCTTGGTGCAACGTGAATTGTGTGTTGCGATTGCTTCGTCCGATTTTGAGGGCGAACTTTGTGCCGTGGCAAACGAGATTCCCGATCGAGAGGCATGAAATTGCTGCATGGTAAGGCCTGCCAAAGCAAACCAACTGACTTTTGGAAATAAAATGTGTTTTTTTTCAAATTGCATGTCTTTTCTGCCGCATTCTCGCTCCAACGAAATTCCCGCAAGAGCGAAATTTTGTGCTTTCCCCGCCGATTTCGTTATTGCGGGTTTCAACTGTAGCTATTCATTGAGGGCATGTGAATACAAATATTCCTCGTTATATTATCTAAGGAAGCACTTAAAGGTAATTCGTGTAAAGGTCATTCAACCCTGTATTCTCAAGTAAGCCTCGACTCGAAGTTAGTCCTTAATTCGGCTGAATTGAGCACAGCGCTGCCGCTTCACAGAAAATGACACCATGTGTCTCAAGAACTGCTGTTGATTATCACTCATGCTCAGTGACTGCTTCAGCCAGGAGGTGGTGGTGCCATTGATTTTCTCATTGTAACTACTGAAAGGGTAAAGATGAAATCATGGGCGAAGAATTTTGTGATAATTTAAAAGCAAGCGGTCTACAGTTTGAATGCAGGTTATGTTGCTCTTAGAAAGCATAATTAGTATGCACTTGCTGTGGGAAAGCTATGGAAATGACAGAACATGTTTTGATTGAATGTGAAGGTATAAAAGCGGGTGTATGTTTGGGTGCTAGCCTACATGAAGCACCTGGTTTTAGGGACAGCATGGGAAAAGTGAACGTGTCGGCATTGAGGATCAGTAAAAGGTGGTAGGAGGATTGGGGGTGGAAAAGTAGGGACGAATTACAAATGCAAAATACTAACAGGAAAACTAGGGTTACTTTACATTAAAACGCAGAAAGTTAAGCTGTGAATTCATGGGAGTTTTTTTTTTCTTTAGGAGAAAGTATTTACCTAATACAGGGCACTACGCCACATAAAAGAATTCTCCATTGCGTCTCTCAGGACAGTTAATGAAGTTTGACCAACCTACCAACCAACCAACCAACGATTATGACACTGCCTAATGCGAATTCTAAGTGCAGCTTCGTGTTGGGGCAACACCAATTGTGTTTGAAGTTTTGGCTGTCCGCAAATGTATCAATGTAACATTCGTTTACATATTGCCACAGAAACTGCCAGCACACGAGTGCTACGCACACCACTCTGTGCATTGCAGGCTCCGCTTCACACATCACGTGCAACACTGTCGAAGCTAGCAAGACTTCTGGCAGTAGATGCATTCGCATGAAGTAGTAGTTCAATGTTCTGACCACACAGAACAGAATTTTCTTGTTTTTATGTCGAGTAGTAATTGAAGATGTTTTATGCTTTACAAACAAACAAATGCCGTTAGACGTCTGTTATTAGGCATCTGGATCGCTGAGAATCTATTTCCTTTTTTTTTTTTGGTATTTCGTCCGCAGCCCTTCGCGACGTGTCACTCGAAGCGTTGCTCGGAGTCTCGTGCTCGTCTTCTTCTTTTCCGAAGCCTCGCAGGTCAACCCACTTTCTCGCGCCTGTGTGCCAGAGGCATGCGTTGCGCTGTCACAGGAAGCACAAGCAGGCACGAGGCATTGCAATGCAGATGCTAACACAGCGGCTTGCTGCGCTCCGCGTTTGCTCTCTTTTGTGCTCGTTCGCTTTATCAGTTACGCCGACAGCGGTAACAGCAACGCCGCTTTAAGCAGGAGTAGCTGCCGAAGAGCTGCGCTCTGAAATTGAGCTTGGTGGCTCAGAGGTTACTGCCCACTTTAGAAATGCTCATAGCATCCATCCTTCCATCTGTCGTGTCGATGTGTAGCATTGAGTGAAGGGACATTCCCAAACACAATCCTCTTTTCCTACGGTTTCTGTAAGAAGAAGTAAATATGTTCTTTCATTTCCACGTAAATGAGCTATGAAAGAAGTGTTGCATGCTTATAATAAAGCCACCAATAGTTAGCAAACACACACTGATCATTTTGCGGCGTTGTTTTCTGTAGACTCCCTGCTTGCAGCACCTGGATGCCAGAGGCACAGCGCTGAGCGAGCAGACCCTGCTCGTCCTTGGACGGGCACTCAGGCTTGGCTCGCACCTCAACTCCTTGCACCTCGAGAACTGCTCCCTCACGGGCCGCTCACTCGTCATTTTAGGTCAGTTCCTGGTCGGTGCAGGTGTGATCACCTGAATCACACCTGCCGCCACTGCTCCGCAGCTCTTCCCTTACTTGTATAATGCCATTAATAGGAGCCGAGTGGTCACTTTGTGACTTTTGTTGGGATCTGCCACAATGCTCTAAGTAATGACTATATGCAGAAAGAAATGAGGTAGGTATAGTAAAAGAAGTCTTTCTCAGTTTTTCAGAAACCTTGTCTGACGGTGAATGTTGATGGTATACTCGTTGACAACTTATCTTGACAGTGGAGCGAAGGCTAAGGAGGCAGGGCTTCCACACATTCGTGTTGCTCCACAAGTAGTACGGCAGCTTGTGGCTGATTTCGGTTTTGCTTGCTCGCATCGTCAACGCGTTTAGAAAATTATATGCACGAAAAATGTGAATGAGAGATACATTTCGATTGTTCAGTGTGCATTTTATTGTCATATTACGAGCGTATTTTTTTTGGAGAACTAAAGAGTGTGTTTGCAGCCGCACACTGACCCACTACGTCGTGGACACCATGTTTACTTTGGAAAACTGCCGTGCTGAAAAGGTGATGCTATCTAAGAAATGGAAAGAAAAAGAACACATTCTTGCGAAGTGAACAATAACTGTGTTTTACTTACGACTTCCCGCAACTGTTTGAGTCTCATCATAAATAAAGCGGCATTTATTTCAGCAAGGCAAATGAGAAAGTTATGAGTAAACTTAAGTACTATTTTTTGGCGCAGTAGCAGGCATGCTCTTCTGTTCTCTACCTTCAACAGTGCTCTCATGAAAAGTTGTCGCCGAGTATAGTTACAAAATGAACTCTCTGATCTGTCTTTATGTTAGAAATGTCATATTAGAAAGGCATACTGGGGTTGAAGACTGCATGCGTTGATACACGCAGTCTTCAACCCCACACTCTAAGAAAAAAAAGAGTATGCGTGACTCTTTTCGGAGAGTTCTGACTTGCCACGTATAGGACTCCCTTTAAATAGTCACGGTGACTCTCTTGGTGGGTCAGGGTCGGCTCGCTCTAGGAGGGTCCCCTGACACTCTAGGAAGAGTGGAAAGACTCTCATCTGAAGGATAACGTTAACACTTATAGGGAGTCAGACGACTCTTGCCGGTAACACTCCTACGGGGGTCAAGGGACCCACACCGAAGCGTCAAGCGACTCCACAAGTATTTTAAGCTACTCATTTGACCCTTGCTCTACTTTTGTGCGACTACTGTTTAAAATAGTGGAGTATTCATTTTAAGCATGTCCAATAATACTTGCCGTTCTGCCCAGCGACTGCAAAAAGAGAATAGTTCAGTTTTAGCATTATTTTAGTAAAACTCGTCAAAACAACACATATTTTCCAGCAAAGTTATATAGAAAGCGCGAAAAGATGGTATTTGATTTCCAATTAAGAAGTTTGGGTACTCCTCATTTACATGCTTCTCTGAGTATAGCCAACTAAAATGTGTGACTGATGTGCATAGTGTCATATAGTGCAAAATAAACTGCAGATATGGGCATCAAGTTTCAATCTTTATTCCTTGTGATTAAGAATAAATCAAAAAGTGGTGACGGCTGGAGGTCTCAGACTTGTGACTTGCTAGCTTGTTGCTCCTGTTCAGCGTGAGCACCATGAAAAACGGTATCTGAAAAGCAGAACGTTATATTATGATGAGAAAATGAAATTGCAGTAATGGTTTGCAAAACCTACAAAATAAGTGGTTCACATAGACACAATGAAGGAACGAGAACAAATTTTCACGTAAAAGGCAGTGGGAACCTCGTCTCGCAATAGGCACTGGCTATACACGAATGAAAACACTTCTTATCTGAGAAATCGCTTCAAAATTTGGTTTCAGAATAAACACGGTTTTGCGCCGGCTTACCCCGACACCCAAACACATCCTCCGGCAGTCAGGGGCACGCCGTGAGCGGTTACTGACCGCATGTTTTACAAACATAACCCATACTCAGATAAACACATGCCAGTACGAGGGCCCGAACGACACCCAGCGCGTGCGGACGCCGTCTACGTCGAGATCAGACATGTCATATGCTAGAATTAGCACACGCAACTCCCACAATCACGTACACTCACTCGATTCCGTTATAGCGTCATCGCATGTGTTGGCAAATCATGAAAACAGCAAACACAAACGAAGGAAAAAAGTGCACGGCGACGGCCGCAACGGGCGCCGTCGAAAGTCTAGCATTTTCGCCTTACCGGCGAGGCGTGTCCAACTTGAATGACTACCGCATACGTTCTGGAAGCCACCGTACTATATCTGCACCTCAAGCTACCGTCTTTAAGCCAACAAAAACCATGATATATAGTGCGTCTGAGCGTTCTGCACACAGACGTTTTTTTTTTGTTTTTTTTCACGTTCGAGGTCGATGCACACTCGAGGTCGATGGAAATGTTGTTATGAAGTAGACTAAAGTGCATCTCAAAACGACATCTTGCACCTTCAGTAGTGCAGACACAACGTGCGATCAGCAAGAAATGACCCTTGATAATTGTTTGCATCGCTCACTTTATGGGAGCTTGTACAGCAACGCGCATAACGGCGGCAACTCGTTAACTGACAGCTTTAGTTGGGCATCCGCAACAGCCCTGCGGACACGGGCTGCTGTTGGAAATGGCTGGCAGATAACTTCCGCAGAGCTGCTGCAGACGCCCAGCTAAAGCTGTATAATTAGTGCCTACGAAAGCAGTACACTCACCGTTAACTGGCGCCCGTTGTCCGTATCCGCAGCTCCATGAATATTCCGCCCTGCAAGCGTCACTTCGTGCGCGGTGCCGGCGTCAACACCACCGAAAACGCGCATGAACATGAAACGATGAAACTGATGAAACTTCAAGACACGCAACCCGCGCAACCAACGCAACGCATTCCAATAGCATAGACGAGGAGACTGAGACGACTGAGAGAGAAGGCAGAAGCGGCGCGTCACCCAGGCGCCAACCCCGTCTCCGTTGGCGAGCAACGCGCCACAACGGCGCCAAAGGGCAAGCGCGCAATATGTATGGCGTATACAGTGGCTCTTTCATGACGGAAGCCAATCGAAACGCGCTTCAGGAGCGTCCAGTGACTCCTTCCGAACTGCGAACTCTTTTTCTCTGCCTGTACCTTCCAAAAGGGGTCAGGTGGACACCCGAAGAGAGTCACGGTTCCATGACCCTCTTTTGACTCTCTTTTTTCTTAGAGTGCAGCTGTATCAACACTTTACTAAATGTTGATACAGCGTACATTAGCAGATTGTGCAACATTGATGGGATGAGCAGAACACACAATGTGCTCAGGCATGTGTGTTTCTTCCCAGACTGTCCCATGAACATTGTGAAATCCATCATCTAGCACTCATAAAGAGGCAGTTTTTTCTTAATCATTTACATTTTGTAAACACGTGACAGCTGTATGCCTAGTGATGCAGTGGCAATGATCGATTGTCAGAGAAGACATGACAAAACTGTTATTATTTATTAAAACACCCACAGGCTTAAATTCAGCTGTATGTTAAAGAACCCCAAGGGTCAAAATTAATCGAGAGCCCCTCGCTATGGCATGCCTCATAATCGCATGGTGGTTCCAGCACATAAAAGCCCATATAAGTTAATAAGTACTGTTTGTCCACCCAATCTTTGGTTTGATTGCACTGAACTTGCACTTTCCTACGAACTGTGTCATCTCATTCAACTCTCCAAAGGGAAAAAAGCCACGTGGTCCCCTATGCATTCACCTAAGATGACTGGAAGGCAAAAGCCATCATCTTCTTTCTCCTCTCAGTCGATTATATTGATCCCACCAGAAAGTTCCCCATACCCAACGTGGCTTCGCAGTGCGTCCATGATCAGCCCACCTTTGACCAAGCGACAATATTATGTGATGGCATCATCATGTGATGTCACGATGACGTCATGATAATGTCACAAATTGTGGCAACCTGTAACATCAGGATAATGTCGTATGGTGATGTCATCACATCATGATTAAGTTTTTTATGTGTGAAGCATTTCTTAACAAACCAAGGGCTCTTTGACCATTTCTGTCTGTCTGTCTGTCTAGCCACCTACGTCTGCGCACTGTTGTGGTCGCCTCCTTAGCTTAGTATTTACCAAAATGAGCATGGGAGTCGGATGAGTGTATTACGAATGCGATTCACAGGTCATGGCATGAATAATGTGACTTGCGGGTCCCGTATGTCATGAAGTCCTTTCCACTGGTCACCTATATCACATACCTGCATAACACTGCACGTGGTATATGGGTATGCACCATAGGTAATTCACAGCCTATATCAACCAAGGGACAGTGAGAATAGACTTTGCATGCATTAAAGCAACAAGGTTAAGAAGCCCTGTTGCAGCGAATCCGGTGCTAGCGTCAACGGCGTTGTCCACGAACGAGAAATCTCGACAGAAGCAAAGAACAAAATTTACTGCTCGAGCCGGAATCAAGCCCAGGCATTCTGCATGGCATTCAAGTATTCTACCACAGCACTTGAAACTGCTTAGGAAAAAGGCCCCAGTGGCGTAGCCGGGGGAGGGGCACACCGGGCCTGTACCCCCCTCCCCCGAAATTTTTTTCCCATGGAATACAGAGCACATAATGACACTCGACCCCACTTATCTGCCCAGACCCACTGTCGGATCAAGGAGGTGCCCCCCCCCCCCCCCCCCGAGAAAAATTCCTGCTACGCCACTGAAAGGCCTTGTACAAGCGTCACGTTAGGGCAGCGCCAATTGTGGTTGCTGTGCTGGCTATCCACTTTTCTAAGAATGTAATGAACATTACAAGTTATACACAAGTTTTACTCGAACCCATCGACAGCCGCTGCATATGATGTGCACATGATTGCACCATAGCGTCCCTTTCGTTATGATAAAACTGGCATCGCTTTCTCATGAGTGACGACATTACGTCAGACCACGAGCTACCCTTTTCACGCAAGTGTAGTCGACGTGCCTGGCAAGCCCATGATATGTGCACAACTACTAAATTTACCCAAATACGTCGATGCACCACGTAACGCTTGACACAAGGCGAAATATCTGGCATAGGCTGCTACTCGCCGATTGCTTCGCATACACTCAAACCTCGATATAACGAACATGGATATAACGAAATATCGGTTATAACGAAGTACATGAAGAATAGTCTTGTCATAAATGCAGTGTTATAATAAACGTTTATAACGAATTTTCGGATATAACGAAGTTATTTTCGTGGCATATGTGAATTCATTATAATGAGGTTTGAGTGTAATGTCAATTCCCACAATGCGTGGGATCTGCCAGAATTTTTTAGCGTCATTCGTGTTGACGCCGCCAGCGCCAAAAGTCACTTTTTGCATTTGATGATGCATCGGCTTTTGCCTTAATAAAGCCGGTAGTGGCGAATGTACCTAAATCACTTGCTTTTGCATCTCATCCCGCCCCCACAGTGGCTGCACTGAAGCTGAACCCAGCTCTGAAGGAGCTCTACCTCGGTGACAATGGGATGTCGTGCGCTGACGGCCTGCAGCTTGCAAACCTGCTGCGGGTCAACACGCGCCTCGAGTACCTCGACTTGCGTGGGAATAGTCTGCAAGTGAGTATACATGTGTACTGGCGCTCACGTGCATATCAAGGGCCCCTTCACAATACACCTATAGTCAGTTACAACATACGAATAAATACAAGCTCCACCCACTGCCATCACTGTACCACCCAGAGTATTTGCATAGATGTTCCATCCAGTCACATTTGCTCATTTCCGTGACGTCAAGCACTTTTTGCTTGTGTTAGGTACTGTGTGTACCCATACAGACACGTGTTCGTGTCGCTGGTTTTACGTCGAAAACTTGGTCTTGGCAAAGTTCATCACAGATTCTGACATCACTGCTTATCCAAAGGTCATACTTTAGGTAGGCACGACGAACCTTTAGTTTTGGATATGCATGGTCTCTACATTGGCACAGAAAAAGTACTTACGGCTGGGAAGGAAACCAGCTTGCATGACTCTTTTACATAAGTGATTGGCAAGCGCACTGCGGTTTCGCATGTGGAGCTTGTATTAAATGCGAAGCATTTCCTAGCAAACCAAAGGCGCTTTGACCATTTCTATAAATCTATCTATCTATCTAGCCGCCTACATCGGGATGCTCTCATGGTCGTCTCCTTAACTTGGTATATACCAAAATTAGCATATGAGGACAAGAGTGCATGATAAACACGTTTGACAGGTCGTGGCACGAATAACGTGACTTGCCTGTCGGTTACGTCATGAAACCCTTTCCACCAGTCACGTGTGGCACATACCCGCATAATAACGTAACGGCCCACGGTATACGGGTATGTGCCACAGGTGATTCACAGTGAATGTTGTTACGTCTGTACAGCCACTTGTGGCTGTACGACGATTTATTTTATACAAGGAAACATGAACAGGTTAAAAAGCGCAGCTTAGGCGTTGGAGTCACGAATGGCTAACGTTCGACACCAGAATGACGCTCGTGCCACAGCGCCAGTGTGTCGCGCGCGCACTTCATCGTCGTTGTCTTCTAGCGAGACATGTAAATTCTTCCCCCCTTAGACGAAGTCTCCATAGCGGTCGGGAGGCCGCCTAACCTCTGGTGGTCGCAGTTGCCGGGTGGTTCCTGCTTGTGACGTCGAGGTCGATGGTTGCGAGGGAGTCTTGTCTTGCATATTGAGCGAGTCAGGCCGTTGATCAGCAGAACTCGACGGCGTCTCTTCTGACGTTGTGTCCGAGAAATCTGCTACGCTCCAATCTGTCGGTGATTGGATTGTGTGTCCGGTCTGGCTCGTTTTCTTCATGTGGTTGAGATGACGCCGAACCTTTCCCTGGTCGCTTTTTACAAGCCAGGATCGTGGTCCGACGCGGCGCAGTATTTCGCCTTCAATCCAATCTGGCTTTTTCAAAAACTGTCGGATGAGCACTCTCTCTCCTACTGCGAAGCGACGGGATTTCGTCAATGTCTCCTGGCTCTCAGGGATGTGTATTTCCGTCTCCCGTTTGAGAAGATCGAGAGGACATAGAAGCTCTCGTCCAAACATTGCTTTCGCAGGTGACATTCCTGTAGCAGTGTGAATGGTCGTGTGCTGCCTATACAGGAATCTTGCAAGTCGACACTGTATGGACCTGTCTGTATCCTTCAGGAGTGCTCTTTTCAGCTCTGCCACATAGCGTTCTGCCTGGCCATTTGTGGCAGGATGGTAAGCTGGTGATGTTGTAGCCTGTATGCCATTTGCCGTATAGAATTGCCTTATCTCGTTCGAAATAAAGGCTTTTCCGTTGTCGGAGACGACCTTTCGGGGAATGCCAAACGTAGCAAAGATGCTTCGTAGCACATCGATGACAACCGCGGATGTTGCTTGCGTCACGTGCCGGACTTCCACCCACTTTGTGTGTGCATCCACAACAACCAAGTAGGTGCGCCCGAGTAGTGGCCCCGCGAAGTCAACGTGCACCGTGTGCCATGGTGTCTTGGGACTGTCCCAGGAGGGAATAGGAGCTTTGGGTGGGCTCTTCTGCGTTGAAAGGCATTCACGGCACTGTCGCACCGTTTCTTCGATCACCCTTGTCGATTCCGGGCCACCATACGTAGCTCCTTGCGCACTTCTTCATGGCTACCATGCCTCGGTGACCAGCGTGCAGAAGTGCCAGAACGTGGGATCGTGCTGAGCTTGGTATGATCACCCGTGATCCAAGTGTGAGGCACTCGCGATGAAATGCTAGTGCGGTCGCTCGTCGTCGGTAAGGAGTGAACTCATCTCCAGTGAGTTTCTCCACTGTGCCATCCTGCACTGCCTTGTACAACCTCTGCAGGATGCTGTCTTCTTGT
>NC_051186.1:59255478-59330132 GCF_013339695.2 Rhipicephalus sanguineus
GTGCTTTTAGGAACTTTGGTTGCGCTCCTTCCATGAGTTCAAGTTGTACCGCAGGACCGACGTGTCCTGAGATGTCCTCGTCGAACACAGACTGGTACTTGTCTAGAAGCTTCGAAACAAGTTTGTCGTCTGATACGTCATTGATGCCCGTGATCTGTATACCCAGATGAGGAAACCAGTTTCGTCCGAGGAGGTTACAACATGCTCCTTTGATGACAACAAGCGGTAATGTGAAATTCCTGTTCTTGTGCGCTACATCCACCGTTGCACATCCGAGAACTCGGAGGGACTGGCCTGACCATGTGCGTAGGAGAATGTTGTCCGTTTGAAGCCGTGGTGGGTCATCTGTCCACGTGGCTTTGAACGTGGCCTCACTGATGAGTGTGCAGGCTGCACCCGAGTCGACTTCGAACTCCAAGGTCTTGCCATGTATCCGTAGTTGAGTCATGACCTTCTGCGTGCTGGACGCGTCGATTAAGGTGTTGAGCTCGTAAAGTGCCACGTCTGGTGAATCCTGTTGAAGCGTGACTGGTGCTGAGGCCACTTTCGCAGTTCCTTGTCGGGGACATTCGATGTTGTTGTTCTTGTTTGTTCTTGCCTCTTTCCGCTTTTTCAGGCAGGCCTTTTCAATGTGTCCGCGTTTCTTGCAGTAGTTGCAGGAAACTGTCTGAAACTTGCAAGTGTCCGGACTATGCTGCGCGTCACAACGCCAACAGTGTTGTTTCTTCCTTTGGGCAGAGGCACTCGAATGACGTTGATTTTCTGTCTTGCAGATACTTGTGTAGGCTTCGTGAATCTCTTTGAATTCTGTTTTCACGTTTTTCTGATCTTCGACGGCGTTTTCAGCTCGCAGTGCAATATCAAAGGCTCTCTTGAATGTCAAGTCCTTTTCTGCGAACAGCCGTTGCTGGACCTGCTCGTTCCGAAGACCGCAAACGAAACGATCACGCAGCATTACATCAAGAGGCAGCATTGTTGGATTCGCCGCAGCGTCTACGCTTGTTCCAAAATTGCAATCTGCTGCTAGCTTCTTGAGCGCTGTTACGTAATCACTGACTGTTTCGTCATGCCGTTGGTCACGACGTTGGAAGCGTGCCCTGCAGAAGACCTCAGACGGCTGTGGATCAAAGTGCGCCTTGAGCATCTCGACTATGTCATCGTAGCTCACTTGGTTGGGCTGCTTGGGTTGAACGAGGGCGCAGACGACGTCGTAAGTCTGTTCCCCGCATAACGTTAGCAGATGAGCACATTTCTTGGAAGCGTCCGTAATGTCGTTAGCCTCTAAGAAGAACTGTAGCCTCCCATACCAGGATCTCCAGGAGCCGGAGCTGCCGCTGAATTCGGGTAGCCGACCAAAGTCAGGCGTCGCCATCTCGTTCCGTTCCTTGACGTCGGTGAAGTGCCGGTGAGTCCAGAGTCTTCCTCGTCGCCAACTGTTACGTCTGTACAGCCACTTGTGGCTGTACGACGATTTATTTTATACAAGGAAACATGAACACGTTAAAAAGCGCAGCTTAGGCGTTGGAGTCACAAATGGCTAACGTTCGACACCAGAATGACGCTCGTGCCACAGCGCCAGTGTGTCGCGCGCGCACTTCATCGTCGTTGTCTTCTAGCGAGACATGTCAAATGTCAAGCGAGGGACAGCAAGAACAGACTTTGCAATCCCTTACACAAAAGGTTTAAGGAGCTCGTTTCACTGAAAATATGGCACCAGTGTTGTCAATGAATGAAAATTCCCGATGGAAGTGAAGAATAAAACTCGTACATTGAGTCGAAATCGAACCCAGGCATTCTGCATGGCAGTCTAGCATTCTACCATAGAGCCACGCTCGTGCTTCACACTCCTTAGGATAAAAACTCTATGCAATCGTCATGTTGGGAAAATGCCAGTTGTGGTTGCAGTGTTTTTTATCTATCTGCTTTTATATCTGCTATCGGGTATCTGCTTTTATAACAATTAATGCAACTGACATTTACCGCACAAGCCATAGTCAAGTGTTGCTCAAATACGCCGACGACCGCTACTTAAGATGTGTACATCGTTGCACTGTAGCGTGCAACTCGTTGCGATAAAACTGACATCTCTGCTCGAACGTGAGTGGCTGTGTTACTTTGGACTATGAGCTACCTACCGTATTTACTCGAATCTAAGCCGGCCCCGATTCTAAGCTGACCCCCGAAATTCGCAAGGCCAGAAAACAAAAAAAAACTTAATCATTGTACTCGAATCTAAGCCGACCTCCCCACTTTCGCACATGTTTTTTCGAAAACAAAACATCGGCTTAGATTCGAATAAATACGGTAAGTACCTGGACAGTGAACACTATGGCTGATAACGACAATGAGCCCTCTCCAGCAGTGCGTCACTTTGGTTGCCAGCTGGTACCGTCGAGATGCTATGTGGGTACATTTAGTTTATCTCGTTTGTTGATTCGTCATGTCTGTGTTTAGTATGTAGAGGTCTGACTGCACTTTCATTATTGCAGGACATTGGCGTCTCGCATCTCTCGGACGGGATAGCGCAGCAGCCCGACAGCGCCGACAAGGGGCTCAAGACTCTGGTGCTCTGGAACAACGGCATCTCGCCGGCAGGCATGAGGCACATCTCACGGGCCCTGGTGAGTTATCACAAAACACATACATATTGAATAACGGACGCCTCACTTCCAAAACGTCAACATCCATGAAATTTTAGGCTGTGTAAAAAGCATAGTTTCAGATTGCATAGACATATAAGGGTCTCCGTGCACAATCTTACCTCTCATATACGAGTGGAAGTGTCACAGAAAGTTATCAAAAGTAGTCGAATGAACGAAAGAAGGAGAATGATCGAGGGCTCGTTTCTTTGTTAGACACGTACAGCATAATGAAACCAATGGATAATGAAGCCAAGGAAAGTATCGGGGACATTACTACTTTTAGTCTTTAACTGCGGTGTAGTAGTAACGACATAAATGGAAAGGAATTAAAGTGGACGAGAAAGTAAGTTTGCCGCTGGTAGGGACTGAACCTACAACCTTCGGATAATGCATATGATGCTCTACCAAATGAGCTACTGCAGTGGTCGCTCTCCAGTCCACTTTACTGTGTATTTCTGTGCGTGTAAACCTGCGAGTGTTAGCCAGTGCCACTCGTAGCCATAGCGAGTGTGGAATACTCTCTTTTGCCAGCTGGCATCATTTAGGTCATAGTTACTACACCACCGTTAAAGATTACAAATAATGCCTCCTGTACTTTCTTTGACTTCATGTTCTGTTAGTTTCATTAGGTTGTGTCTAACAGAGATAGTTGAGTCATTTTTGATACTGAAACAGAAAAAAAAACACCACCTTGACCACTCGCCGGGAGTGACGCATGACAAATCTGGCATAACCAAGCATGCACAGCTCCTCGTAAGCTACTTTTGCTTCAGATGTCCGCCACACCAGCCTGTAGCAGCACCTCGTGGGTGGCTGCAGCACCGACGCGATGTGGCATATGTGGCCTCTGAGATCGTCCTCTAGCACCCCGTTCATAAAATCGGCGATTGCCTGCTGCGCCCACTTGCTCCTGCTTACTGTGTAGTTGATGACAGCATCGGCGTCGAGAGAGCAAGTGATTTTCGGCTGATTTCGGCACAAAATTGTAAATTCCCTCCCGCAAGCACTGTAGCGTTTGGCTCACATGTTCACAAATGATTTCATTTCAGTTTATTATTATAAGTTCAGAAGGCATGAATTGATTACAGACTGTACTCTGACAAGGGTCCCAAAATCTAACGACAACTAGACATTCCTAAAGGATCAGCCACATTTTCTGACAATGCTCAAAAAGTGTTGCAGGGCCCGTTCAGAAAAAGGAAATGCACGCAGGGTGGATGCCAGTTATTGTTGCATGACAAAACCACATCCAAAGGTGTTAAGAGCTTTTAAAATGCATGTTTCAATTCTTTCGCTACCAATGCAGCCGGCAAGCTTTCACGACAAGCTTTTACGACTTTCTCATTGGCACTTTCATTTTATCGTCAAGTTGTGATATGTGCAAAAAGGACACTAACACAAGAAATAAGTTTACACGAATATACAACACAGACTACCAACTAAAGATTTTATTGAAACAAGTGTATATATAATCGGATTATCACATAGTAAGAAAAAAATTAGTAACGGCATGGTATAATGATTAGCTCAACAGTGTGCTTTCATTAAGTCTACTTCCATGGCAAGTAACCTGACCGAGGGTTTCCTGATGCGGGGCTCGCACGGTTTATTAATGATCAAAGCTTCTTCTATTTCACATGCTATATGGTATTGTTAACTCAGATTGTGCTTTGCCTTTGGCAAAAGAACAGTGCTGGTTCTTGTGTTATTTCATGTGTGAGTGTTCTTGTGTAATGTTTCCTTGTTTTGTTGTCCATTTCACGCATCACCACTTCAAGACAAATTACCAACTTGACCAACAGTCTATCCTTCGCATTACCCCGTGTGCAGAAGGTGGCAAATGTGGTACGCTATTCAGAGCCAGTACCATCCTCTTCACGCAGGTTGCCACGAAGTCCCTGATTACCCTCAACTTGGGTCACAACGCCATTGGGGACGACGGCTTGCTCATTCTGCGCGAGGCGCTCATGCGCAACAAGTCCCTCTGCAACCTGGGCCTGCAGAACACGAAGATCACTTGTGAAGGTTTGTCCTCTTGCCAATCTTGCATGTGCTTATATTCGGGTACAACTCCAGAAGGCAGTGACATTTCCACCTCAAACGCAGATGCACACAAGTCTGCACCAATGAGCACACGCTCTACACTGACCTATAGTGTAATAGCACGGAAACACAACAAAGTACAAGAGGGGACGCCTACAAGCAGTAACTTTCAACTGAGCTTTATTGTGAAGCGAAGCTTCACAATAAATATCTTTTTATAGGCAGTGTTTACAGTGACTAAAAGAAAAAGCAGGCACGTGTCCACACAAGCAAAAACAGAATAGACAAGCACGTGTTGAAAGATAGAAAATTCAAAAACAGGAGTGGTCACCGCATGCGCGAACTCGGTAAACACTGCCTGTATATATCTTGCTTCATTTTACAATAAAGCTAAGTTGAAAGTTAGTGCTTGTCGGCGTCCCCTCTTGTCCTTTGTTTTGTTTCCACACTATTACACTATAGATCATGCAGTACAATCTAGCGCGTTCTGCCACCCTTCTAGACTGACGTCATAAGCTGCACGGGTCGGTGACTGCGCCATCGGAGACGGGCAGAGGAGCACCTGGCTTCAATCGCATGCCCACTTCTTTGGCGGCAATACCAGCTGGATATTATAATACGCTGTCATGCAAGAGTCTTCCGCCATTTAACACTTTGCGGTCTGTTGTTGGGCCTTTCCCAACCGCCGAAAACACCCACAGCGCTCCGCTGTCGGGTACCTCACGCTGCATAAATATTTTTAAAAGACTTAGGCTCATAATCACTAGCAAAAATAAACCTCCAATGAGTTTTCTTGCAAAGTTGTTGTTTTTCTTTCGTGGTGCTCAAATCTGGCAAAATATTTTCGGGCTGGAATGTCTGGAAAGTGGGTACGTGCTTTGGACTGCGAAGGGTTAAGGTTGTGCAAATGCTGTGGCCAGTGGCACTGTTATATTGTGTTCCTTGGCCACCTGAGCTGATGCTTGGAAGCTGCATTCATCACCCAAGTATGCCACTTGTGTCTCTTCAAGATGTGTTGTTTATTCTTGCTGGCTCACTACAAACGTTGCAGTAGAATTTTTTCGCACACTTGTGGCATCGATACTGAACTAGTATAACTTGAAGTGCAAAACGCAAAATAAAGAGAGAGAAAGACAGAAGAAGGCACAGACTAGTACCGACTGTTTACTGCATGAAACACAGAAAGCCAATATGTAAGCATTATGTTCTGCCTTTCTCTTCCTTTTTTTGCATTTTGTACGCAGTGTTTTTATAGCTCGTTATACATAGATTTGCTTAGGTAGAGTCCCATGGTGTGTGGGATCTGCATGAAAGTGTTATCATAGAGATACGTAAAAAAAAAAAAAAAGGCTTCGTACAGTTATACTTATGGGCACAACAAATCACTGCACTTAACAAGCAGTCTGCATAGGATTATCACTTCATTGTCCTCTTATTCACAGCTTATGGCATGGTAGCAACAGATTCTTGAAAGGTAAATTGGTATGCGCAAATTGTACACAAGAACACAGTAAGAAAAACAGTGACAAGCACAAACTTTCTGTTAGCTTTATTTTTCTTCGCTCTTCAATATATGCGCAATAGCACCCATGCACAAACAAAGGTGGTCGCATCGTCACGATCCACAGATTATAGTCAGCCGCGCAAAAAATTTATCTTTCAAGTATGAACCAACTCGCCCAGCAACAAGATTCATTAATACCCGTTCCTTATCAATGTATTAAAGGGGTACTGACACCAATTTTTGAAGCTGAGTTTACTCTGCCGTACAAATCTCCTGTGTACAGAGACCGCTCTGAGCAAGCGTGAAGCTCAGTGAATGCAGGCAAGATATTTTGTTTCGATATTAAAGTCAGTTTTCGCATGGCACACCTACTGACATTGACACTCTCATGACGTGAGGCTACAGTGTTGATTCTGGTGTCTTCACGCACCAGTATGGCTAGTTGTGATGATGTCAGGTACCCAAACATACAAAGTGGCTGTTTGCGCATCACCAAAAACATTCAAAATGGCCACTTGTACGTCACCAATGGAGCCATGCAGTGGAACGGCCGTGGAAATGTCACAACGTCTTGCACGAGCTCGTGACAAGAATCTCACACCGTGTTGGGATGTCAGGGTACGGTAAGTGCAACTAGCTTTTAAAAACGTACTGTAATTACTTTTTCATGGTGCACTCATGCTTACCAGTACATTTTCCAAGCTCTTGAGGGCTTGGCCTTTCATTTGACGCAAAAAAAAATGACAACTGAAAATTTTTGTGTCAGTACCCTTTTAAGAACATTGCTTGCGGGTGCATTGCAGGTGCCATTGCCCTGGCAGAGTTCATCGCCGACAGCCAGATCATCGCGAGGTTGGACCTGCGGGAGAACAAGATCGAAGTTGGCGGCCTCATGGCGCTTGCTCAGTCGCTGAAGCTCAGCAAGAGCGTCACGCGGCTAGACCTGGACCAAGTCAAGGCTGAAAACGTGAGGAACTCGACTGATTTGCATATTTCAGTGATATTTTTTATTTATTTATTTTATTTCAGTATACTAGCTGTCAACCCCAAATGGGGTTTTTACAGGAGTGGGTACATTTAGAGAAAAACAGCAAACACAAAAGTGTTACAGTGGAAATGTAGATGAAGACGGAATCGCATAAATCTGTACAATTCATACATAAATGTCTTGACAAATGTCTGATAGCATACATGCTAAACACAGAAATGTACTTAGGTTACAATATATTCACTGAGGTTACATCATCGTAGTATTCATCTTATGTTACAGGCATAGGATAAAGCAACAAGCAGGCAGGAAACTATTTGTGAATCAATCTGGCAATGTCAAGCATCTAGATCGGTGTTGCAATGGACAGCTCGGCAAGTTCTAGAAATTTTTGTACTGTCGTTTGCAACACCGTAGATGCGTCTAGCGCATTCCACTCACGCACGGATAACGGAAAAAAGGAATAAAAGAAAGTGTTGTTGTTGCAAAGGAATTCTTCAAGAGTGAGTGGGTGTTTGTTTCGAGTAATTCTAGACTGACTTATATTGATGTGGTCTGATGCTTTAATCCTAAATGAGTTGTGCAAAAGTAAGTAGATAAACTTTAGACGATGGAGTTTCGATCTACTGGATAAAGTAGCGAGCCCTGCGCGTCGCAATAATTCAGTAGGTGAATCTGTGCGCCGGTGCCGGTTGTAGATAAATCGTGCTGCTTTGCGCTGCACCCTTTCCAGTGTTGATATGCCAATATCAACACTGGAACGTAAGACTTGTTTCTGGCTTTACGTTGTGTCGACAACTATGTGTGCTGATCGTATACAGCAGATGTCTCAAACTCACGTCAGCTATCAGGCTGAGTCATGAAATTTAGTCTCCCGATGGGCCGGTATGGTGAAGCAAGTTAAATGGGGGAAGGGGGGGGGGGGTATTAAAAGCTCACTTAACATTGCCATTTGACTGAAGGCCTTTCCCATATCTCAGATATGGTTCATTTCTGAAGGGAATTCGACGTCAGGTTTCGAGAAGCATATCGATACTGAACTCGTGGATGACTGAAATCTAGAAAGCTGGATGCCAATTCTGAAATATCAAGTTTTTGTCCCACGGTTACGTTTTAACGCATGGTGACTGGATGGGCTGCCTCACAATGAAAAAGGCTTCACACAAGTCACGTCTGTGTAGGTCATGAACATACTTACTTCGAAAAAAAAAAATAGAACAAAAACAGTCATGTGTAGGCCACGCCGTTAGGGAAAGTCTGCGGGCCGTGCGTTTGAGACCGCTGTTATACAGCATAGCCTATTTGCGATGGACGCTTCTTGAGATATGGACACTTGCGCCTAACCTCTCTGTAATTGATGTGCACCGTCAAGCCAGAGTGTTCGATAGTCAAATCATATATGCGATACTTTTCCAGCACTTTTGATTGTCGAATGTACGGAAGCTGATGGGAGGAGCTAGGAAAACAAAAAACACATGATCGTAAGCATTTAGCTTTGATGCATTTAAAACACAGCAAGAGCATCATGCAGCTAAACCTGGACAATGTAAAGTCTGAAAACATGAGTTCCACTGATTTTAACCAGTTTGATTTAAGGGGGGACATGGTGTGTGGAGATATTTTCTGTATCTTATGTCCAAACCTGATGAAATTAAATAGACTTGTTTGGTTTTTCATGCTGATTTCAAATATACAATAATTTTTCTTGTAAGCAAACTGGTTTACGAGATACACATAGCTGCCTCTCTATTGTTTCCGGAGACAATAGGAAAAAAGCCGTTCGGCAGAAAGTGAATATTATCAGATAGCTAGATACTACTATATGCAATAAGTGCAACGCTGCAAACAGTTTTCAGATCGGATCATAACTAGTCATTCTGCAGATGATCGAAATTCAATGTTTGTACCATGACTACCGTAAAGAAAAAACAAAATCAATTTTAAGAAATCTATGAGCAGAAAATTAGAATTCTGCTCTCAACACTTTGTGATACACAGCTTGGGCTTTATGTTAAAAAAGTAATTACAGCTGTAGCTGTTCTATATCATGAGGTATCACTCCGACAAGCTAAATAAATGACCCAAAAACATTTAATGTTCAGCTCGTACTCGTTGCACAGATCTAAACTGCAGATGAAATACTGATCTTATAAGACTTCTCTTAGGCTTTACATGCGAAATAATAGCTGTAGAAGTTAATAATATAATTTAAAAAATACTTTTTTCTTTGACGATTTTTGGTCTCCACAAGCCATGTCCCCCCTTAAGCAGAGACACAAAAACAACTTTCAGAAAGCAAATTCACTTTGTATCGTTTGCAATAAACACTGAAGACGAGTGTCATACTAGAGAAGCGAGTTGGGCTAGTTGGTGCGTATTAACTGCGGACATATCTACTAGCGCGAAAAACACAAAGGACGAGGTAAAGACGGCAGACGTCCTGTCTGCCATCTTTACCTCGTCTTTTGTGTTTTTCGCACTAGTGGAGTGTCATATGCGATGCGAAAAACTAATATAAATAAAAGTTGGGAAATTAAGATTGTTGGAAATGATGCATTAATGATAGGCTTGTGCGAATAGTAAATTTTAGGTTCAAAGTGACTAGTGATTTGGTCGTATAATTCTGAATCGAATTCGAATAGTATATATCACATATTATAAAGAAAAGTAAGCATATTTATCATGACCCAACTAACGTGCACAGTATTTTTTTTAAATTGAAAGAAAGCATGTGCAAATGTCATTCTTTTTGGTTCAAAGGGAAGTGGAAGCAACTTTGAATGGTAGCAGTATTTGACTTTCGGTAGAATGCAAGCGATAACCTATAAAATATGTTACGTTTTAAACTTTACTATAATCAGATCATATAAGCCGGTATAACAAGCTTTTAAACTTAAGAAATGATGAATCGATGTGAAGGTAATTTGTTCATTTGACCTTGAAGTGGGGCTTCGCGGCAGTGCGGATTTCCCCTGGATAGGTGTTTTCACGGCGTAGCACTCCTGCGCTGCCGCGAAACCACCTTTACAGGGGGTTACATGCGGTTAAGATATGTTTATTTGCTCATTTCGGATACTTCGAAATTTAGAATAATTTAAATTCGTTTCAAAGCGAATTAAAATACTGTAATATTCGTTCGAATATTCGAACTGCTCGAATATTCGCACAAGCTTAATTAATGAACATACATGGCACTGTATGGTATATTAATTTCTCATTTGAAAACATTAACCGCAGCACCATTGCAAGAATTATTGTCGGAGGTACAAAGCTTCATGAACTAAATCTGCAGTCTTGTGGCCAACCATTTTCTGCAGATAAGAAATTCCATAAAGCAGTTGTACTTGGGGAAAAAATAATAATTGAGAAGATCAGTCCTGTTGTTGCGTTTCCAAACATTAAATTAATGGTCCAAACATGCAGACTGATAGTGCGATGACTGAATACAGTAAAAGCTCGTTAATTTGAATTTCGCGGAACCGGAAAAAATGTCCAAATTAACTGAATTAACCCAAATGCCGAATTGTCGAAAGCATCAAGAAAACAATGAATAAGTGTCTGTTACATCAATGCATTTTCATTTTCTTGATCAGTACGTAAATCTATACTTATTTTGCATAAGAGCAAGGTACAAGCCGCCATTTTTGTTATTCGCTACTTTTTTCACAATGTGACTGCCGCTCAAGACCCCTGTATCTTAAGACAAAAGGTACTCTGAACCCATCCCTTATTACGTACCGACGTCCGCCTCTGTGGTACAGTGGTTACGGTGCTCGGCTGCTGACCCGAAGGTCACCGGTTGGATACCGGCCCCGGCGGTCACGTTTCGATGGAGTCGAAATGTTAGAGGTCCGTGTACTGTGCGATGTCAGCGCACATTAAAGAACCCCAGATGGTCGAAATTTCCGGAACCCTCCACTACGGCGTGCCTCATAATCATTTGTTCTCATTAATATTGTGTCTTAACAAAGAAAAACGAGCCCTTAAAAGTCATCTTCTTTCCTTCATTCATAATCATATTGTGGTTTTGGCCTGTAAAACCCCAGATATTATTATTAAGTACCGACACCACCAACACCACCACACGCACGTGACGATAATCTTTTTGCCGGAAAAATGGTAGGCGCAGTTCGCCCACACAGTTCACGTGCGCCGAGCAAAATCAAACACTAAACAAGTTTGTTGCAGCTGCTGAAGCCTTGCTCGCCAACAGCGTGATTGTGGTAAGGTTGTGGATGGTGATCAAGCCTTTCTTAAGGACGCGGCCGTTTTGGTTCACGAGCTGTTTTCGCTCCTTTGCATCGTACATTTGCAGGGCTTTGTGCTTGGCGCGCTTCAAGGATCGGCCGAATGAACCGGGTTGCGGCTAATTATGAGCGAATTAATTAGGAAGTGCTGGCTTTTTATACGAGTTACAAGGGTGCAGGGTTTTGCGACTGGCAGTAGTTTGACAGTCGTTGGTCTGCGGTGTGCATGCATCGTGTGACATGTACCTATTGTTTTTGAATGCACAGGACGCCAAGGACAGCGTCCAGGACCAGCGAAGGCTCCTCCTGGAGATTGGCGAGCAGTGCCGCCGCAACAAGAGGCTCCTCCGGCTGGCCTCGGTGTCCAGCGTCTGCAACGGCATCTCGGATCCCAACGCACCTTGCCTGCCAGAGCTCGCCAACTCCGCAGTCCTCGCAAACGGCACCATAGTGGTGGCCACTGCCGCGACCACTCAGGTGCGTGAACAACTTAAGGGGATTGCTGGTCTAAAGGGCCCCTGAACCACACCGACATCAATGACGAAATAGTGTTTTCTTTCTCGCCTTCACTACCCCTCCAACAGGTGCTATCTCCTCCTCGCCATTTATTTCTTCATAAAACACGTGGACAATGTCAGTACTAAGCGTAGAGCCTATTGGGATTTCGTGCCTTTCAGCTACACGCTATTATCTTAGCTTGTGCAGTTGAAAACGCACGAAACGAAGTGAAATCAGTTGATTGCGCATGATAGTCATGCGAGACAAGGCAGAACTTGCGTCATGGCAAAGCAGAGTAGGGGAAAATTCCCAACTGATATCCCTCGTTTTTGGACCAATTGAGAGCTTATTTCTTCATGACACCACGTGAACAGACTGTTAGCATCACGAATTGTGGTTAAAAGACGCAAAACGCCAGTACAGAATTATGCACTCGTCCTTTATAGTACTTTCAGAGATTGTTTGGGGGCCCTTTAAAGTGCATTGTGATGGAGAACTATGAGAAAGTTGGTACATATTTGTGTTGAAGTTTGCGTAGCTGCAGCAGTGGATAAAAAGCAAGGACAGCCCACGTGCAGATCAAAATAGAGCACATGCCCCCTGCACTTTCGATGTGCTTCATCTAGCGAGAACTCTACACAAACATTAACATACGTACAACTACAGGTTTAAGAGCAAACGTCTAGACGAAACAGTGCCTCGAAGATGGATGGAAAAACTTTACTTTCGTCTCTCAGAACGCGCTCTAGCACATTGCGGGCCGCTCCCACATCAGAACAGAAAGACCAAGTCTCTTCCATTGAAATACCCGATATCTGAAAAGTAGCTATGCATTGTAACTAGTCACCTATACTTCGAAATTTTACTTCTGGCAGTGGACTGATCACTACAGGTTATTTTAATACAGGCGCAGGACCCCAGAACCATTTCAAAGGTTGTGGCAGCATCCATTTTTTGAAAGAATGGGTTGCAATCAAACTGCAAGGCAAAGAAATCCTATTGTTACAATAGCCTTGCCACAAATGCTTGCAAATAATGAGTTATTGTATTGCTCCATAAAGGAATGCGTACACACTCAATTGGAGTAATTTTCTCAACACCATCAGGCTAAAATACTCTGTTTGCACCATCTCCAGAATTGATGCCCTGTGTGTATTTTTCTGTTCATGCCATGTCAAAATTTTCGCTGTTATATACTCGCTTACAACCAAGAAAAAATGTAGACTCTGCCCACACAACCCTGGTGCACCTACCTTTCACATGTGAAAGACAGTCGTGCTAGCTGGTTTCCACTCGAACTGTAACTATTTTTTTCTTTGCTAATGTAAATGCTATGCATATTAAAAGATAACTGTTCATTGTTACTACCTAAAACATTACGTTTGGCTGAGCAGCGCTAGAATTCCTGACGAAATTTATCAGGACATTCAAGTTTCCAACCTAAAACCAGTGACAGAAACATGTGTCTGCATGGGAAAGTCAACTATCTCAAACGCTGAAAAAGTGCTTGACTTCGCGAAAATGAGTAAGTGCTATTGGATGGCGCATTTATGCAAATTCTCTGTGGGAGGGACTACGATGTCTGTAGCTGGAGCTGACATCTTTAGGTTGTAACTGACTATAGTTCACGTATAATGCTAACGGTCTGTTTGCACATTTCTTTGAAAGAGTCAGATTACTGGTGAATACTCATTATGGCCAGCACAAACAAGACACGACACTGGAAGAATGTACATTGCACAAGCGCTGCGTCATGTACATTCTTCTAGTCCTGTGTCTTGTTTGCGCCAGCCATCATCAGTATATTCTAGCTCGCCCATTTTGCTACCTTATAACTGGTGAATAGTAAGTAATCCGCATGTAAAGCAAGGACAGCATTATTCTGCACTTCTGTTACCTCGCATGTCATTTTATATTGGCAAGAACAATTCATGAGGTACTCAGTGGTGGTGCAGTGACACGTTTATCGAAACACAGGCACGGCCGCCCTTCAACACGAGCCTCTCCGTCAACGCCGTCACGGGTGGCAACGCTGCACCTCCGTCAAGCCCGGGAACTAGCAGGTTCCGCGTCTCCCGCGTCTGCCTCGAGACGGATGCCGAGAACGGACAGGTAGCGGTCCCAGAGAACCCGAACGCCGCGCAGCTCCGCGCCACCGGCACCGACGCCGCCTCGGTGACCCTGGAGCGCTCCTACAGCGCCCCGGCCTCCGTACCATCTCGCTTCACCGTGACGCCCGTCAATGGGTTTAAACCCGCCGCGACATGCATCGAAAAGAAGGAGGAAGAAGCAATGCCGGACGTCGCGGTGGCGGAGTCGCGCGACGGCCGCACAAATGGACTCGGACACCGGGAGGACGAAGTCGAGGACGAGGAAGAAGAGGAGGAGGATGAGGATGACTTTGTAGGGCACGCCGTCTCAAAGCCCGTCACCATTGTGGCAGCTGGAGCGTACCGCCGCGGCAGCGCGGACGACTTTGAAGAGGGAGGAGCAGACGACGAGGGAGGGCAGAGAGACGAGGAAGAGGAAGAACAAGAGGCCAAGGACTCGCTCTCAGCGCCGCCCTTGCCGATGCCCGGAAGGACAAGTCCCACCTGGTTCATGTACCCCTCCGTGTCTACATCGGCAGTGCCGAGAAATGGGATGGCGGCGCCCCCTGCCTCTGGCAATGTTGGGGAGCGCAGGCGCAAGATCAGCTTCCAGTTGCCCGAGGGCACGACAGGCGAGGGAGGCCGGCTCCTCAACGGCCGAGGCGACCGCCGGATGAGCACGCCCGCCATGCCGGTGTCGAACAGCACCGCGCGTAAGAAGCTCACGGCGCTCAAGCTGTGCAAGAGGCTGGAAAGCCTGGACTTGCGGAGCACGGTGCCCCTGTCGCCGACCCGGCTCTTGGAAGGCTGGGGTGAGTGCCGGTACCTCATGACGCTGCTCGAGTCCTGGCTCTGACGGTGGCTTTATTACGCGAGCAATGTCTTTTTATGATGCTGGGTTTTGAAGCACTGTGGTATTGGCAGTGCGCAGAATGTAAAATGTTACGTCCATGATGTACATAGCAGTACATTGTTAAAGGGAAAGCACGTGTACCATAACGTATGTGTAACAAACGGCTACTGTACAGAGTCATCCATTGTTACAGAGAGCATGTGTGCATAGCCAGTGCTCCATAATACACCCTCTAGGTGCCGACGTATAGAACACCAGGGCAGTACACTCCGTGCACCTCTATTGCATCGCTAAGTGCCTTGTCTGTGTGTACTGCAAATTCTTCGCGCAGAGCATACTGCCTTAGTGGCTGTCTACAACTGCTCTGTACGAGCACCTTTTTGCACTTGGAAAGCTGCAGCTTGCACTTACAAAGACACTGTTCCCTTTAAGTGCGAGTTGCACTGTAAACATTTACTCCGTGCACATGTTTTCACAGACTACTAGTAGAAATGTGTAATCTTGCAGTGCTGGTGGCCTCTGACTATGTTGTGCTCATAGTAAGGAGGTGCTCAAACATTCTTCTGTTGCCGATGCATGCTTAGCAAGAAGTGTGCTGGTAGAAAGCACATACATAGTTGTTGAAGCAGCATGTACGCCAACAGGAGAGAGTGTGCTGCTGCAGAATGCAGCGGTAATTATATGCTAACGTCGTTTGATTGTGCGTAGTGTTTTCGGATATCGTCATCCCTGAAACTTCCGTAGGAGGACTCTTGTTGTGGCATTTCACAAGAATGTTGACACAAAAATGTACAGGCACATGCTAAACACTTTATTGTCTAGCTGCCAGTTAGTTAGTCTCTGTGTGCATGCTTCTGAAAAAGAAGTTGTAGCCAATCCTCACGTGCACTTTCGTATCTCATCAATTAAGGTACTGCTGCACTGTGTGCAGGACAGACCTTCTATTAAACATCATCACATTAATAAAGCATTATGAATATATGGCGCAATAGCGTAAGAAGGAAAGACAACACTAAGAGAGCTCTTCCTTCTTAACCCTTTCAGACGCCACCTAGGAGGAACTGTCCGTAAATGCATCAAACTGACACAACGCTATTTCAAGGCACTCAGTATTCTATTGCAACGAAAATAATGTCATAATATAATAATTTAGGTGTGTTATAGTAATGAACCCTAATTAAACTGTAATTAAATATCTATTTATTCTGAAGTCATTAATGCTCTGTTTTTGCATAAATAGAATCAAATTCCAGGCTAGAAATATGGTGCAAATTCGTTTTCGGTTATGTCCACATTGAGCAAAGAAAAATTATACTTTCGACGTGGCTCACGAGAAGCGGCACGTCAAACAACTTGTCAAACGTGGTAGTGCCTTCAGCAAAGTGATCGTATGCAACAGTACGCTGCAAAATGAAGTTAAACGAAGACAAATTTATTATGCGGGAGGTTCAATAAATTCAAAGCTCAATGTATCTTGCTCTTTGTTAGCCACTAGTCGATACAACTAGCAGAAACAAGTAGCGTATACAATTTTGTACATAGCATCTCCAAGGGTTAAGTTTTCACGCTCTCGCGTTATTCGTCATTTTTTAATACAATGTACCAGCAGGCCAAATTTGCTGCTGTAGTGATCATCATATTGTTTGCTGGTCAGTGTTGACGTAAAATGTCACACTCTGCTATAGTCGTATATGCCATAAGCCAACGTTTATTTGTGTGGTGTGAAACAGAGTCGTTGAACTTCAGACCTTTGTATTCGATCTGTATTTGTTTCTTCTGATTGCTTAGTGATTACTTAACGCTGCCATGTTCTGCTCTTCGTTGGCCATTCCTTATAGGACCTCACGGTGTAACCACGCTTATCTGAGATTATGATTGTCGTAGTTCACTGGGTCCACTCCCTTTCAAACAATAGTCCACTTGCCGTTTTTTGATTGTATATAAAGGAGTTAATATCAGTGTAAGAATGTCACCGAGCATAATTTCATGACCCTCGGCAGTCAACTGATTTCATCAGGTTTCGAGTGCATGTGCCGTAGCAGCCTTATCATCAACAGGATGACAACTAGCCACCGCTGATCTCCCACTGTGTTGAAGTTAAAGGCAACATTGAGAGGAAAGTGAATATGTGCCATTTGTATTTCTTTTTTTATCATAGATTTTTATAGGGATTTTTGGAGGTGCATCTGCTCAAAATCACCTATATTGCAGAATCTTTCAATTCTAGCCTTTCCGTTATGTTTTAGCCGTAAGGGGTAAGCGGGTTGAATTGTCATATGGTATGAACTCAAAATGCATCCTATCGTAGTCGCCATGCTGTAACACCTGCTCTATGGTGACAATGTCATAGTAATTTTTTTAAAAATCACCGTGAAATTTGTCAATTTGTAGTTGCAGTTGGCTGTAACGAGTGAACACCAGTCTCTGTGGAAGAATCCCATAAGCCTCACACATTGTATCACAGCAGACCAGGACTTTGCGAAAGCACCAGATTTTTGCAGAAAGTGAGCAGCATGAAACGTCGATCACCACAATCGTTGCCGTTGTTTTTCCACTGTGCACGTACACATGTACCTTTTAGAAGCATAGCCAAGCTGCCATTACCAAATAGCAAGATCACATGCCCGTGAAATTTAAATCATGCTCATCCTAACTGATAAAATAACATGATCACTGTTTGGCCTGTACTGTGTTAAACAACAGTTCACTGTGTTCACTGTGTTCACTGAACGATCCACTGGGTTGTTCACTGATGGGCATCTAATAGAGTCAAAAATCATTATAATAGTAACATCTGATACGAAATAGTGTCTTTATATGTATACATTATTTCCACATGAACAGATCTGTTGCAGTAGAACTAGTGGCAGAGGCAGTATACATATGCTTCATTTTATCTGATAACTTGCTGTAGTCAGTGTTAAAATAGAAACCTTAGCATGTTGGTTTTGCATTTTCTGAGGGGATAGGTGCAGAGATGACACGCGTGAGGGAGATACACAAACAAGGCACCTCATATCAAGAGCATCAACATCTACGCGCCCATCACTTCGGAAAATAGCTACATCCATGTTTGCTATTATCAAGGTTTGACAACATGAAAGATCCTCCTTTAACCGATCAACAGCCAGTCTTGCTGAATGGCTTTATGTTGTTCATTATGCATGTCTCATCGCATAACTGTTGCGCTGCTGCTTGTCTTGTTTTGTTTCTCTGCGCTTTGAGTTGTGCTGGCCAGTGTGCGCACTTCTGTGTTATCGCTTCGTGCTGTCTTATGCGTCTCTGTCCTTGTCCATTGCAGCATTCCCAGAGCCATCTGTGGACTTTAAGTACCCATCGGAGTGAATGCCTCGCTCGTGACCTCACGAATGAAGCGGGTTCAGCAGATCAGCCTCTGATCCGAAAAAGAAGCCGGACTTGCTTGCCAGAGACGATTGCGCTTGCTCTCAAGCTACTAATGTTCCTAAGTATTCGAAGCAAGATATTTAAGTTGCTTTTTTCTAAGTTATTGAGCCTTTTCAGACAGCTTCCATACAACGCCGCCCACTTTGTTGATTTTTTTTTTCTTCATGTTATTATCAGCATCATGTGATGGGTCTACATGTGCAGCTGCTGTTTTGGTCCTTTTATGTTTTCACGAGACGTTTTCGTTCACATTGTTGTCGTCTCGCTTTTCTGTCACAAGTGAACAGGTCGAATTTGTCGTTTGCAATGGTCACATTGGTTGCTGAAACTGACGCTTCACCTCTCCTGGGTGATGAAATTTGAGTGGCCACCGCAGAAAAATCGCGCTGCAAAATTCGCAGCCAGTGATGGCGGCCTGTACATTGACTTTGACTGAAACAACACGAAAGAAAGTTCTCGCGTTTCTGTTGCAGTGGAAACGTTTTCATTGACGTTGTACCATACCTATCGTTGCTGTGTGATGATGTAGCCTTGAGAAGCAGTACCGGTGACTGGCGGTCGAAATGTCCGTCATTGTAATCGTCGGTCAGTGTGTTTCGCTGTCATCGGCATTGTCACGGGAAGCTCACACGTTGTGATTGTTACGATGTGCAGAAAACATGTTTTTCGTATAGGCATGAACTGTAAAATGAAAGTAAACTTTTAGCCATGAGAAAACAACAGGCAAAACGCTGTCGTGTCTCGCATGATAGATAGCAAAACATTTTGTTTCTAATTTTCTTTCTGTCTGTATTCTTTTGTGCGTCACGCTCATTTTGTTGGACCCAACGCTGAGCTTCGTAACGCAGAAGTCCGTTACAGATTAAACTTGCTAATTATGACATTGTTAGGCTAACAATGTCACAAAGGCACGCCTATAATGTTTCTGTAGTCCTGTTGCCAAACGGTGTGTTACACGTCATTTTAATTATGTCATTGTCTTCATTTAAAATACACCAGAAAGCCAAAAATGCCATTAAGGAAGTGGCTTGATCTAAGCTCGTTAAGTTTAGAAAATGTAGCTCAATTTTTTAAATGCCTTAGTTGATGTGATCGACCGCAGTTTTAAGTGAATGAATGTGTCAACTTTAAAAAAAAATTGATTTCACAAGCTTTCAGCTTAACGAAGTCACGATGTGAAGAACAGCAGGTCGCTATGATAAATTGCTCTGAGCTGAACATATTATGATATTGAAAGGAGAACAACGTCACCTTCTCATTCTACGTTTAATCTTAAAGGCGTCACATTAGTCGTATGAGGTTGTGAAAGGTTATTGTTTGTTCATTATAGGTATAGTCACCAAGTTGAGTTTCTGTTTTTTTTACATAGTTCATTTCGCCCTCTCCTTCTAAATGCTTCGAAGCGTGCGTTGCAGAGCTCCAAAGTGACAAATATGTCTCGCCCTTTTTTATAGGATATAATTTCAGTTATTGCTTCTCCTTTCTTATGTATATTTGCTATTCAGTCTTAAAGAATTTCGTCTGAGCTAGAGCAGCAGTGGCTGCGCGAGAGCATTCACGTCGTAATTAACACAGTATCATAGTAACATCATACGCAGCGTAATTTATGTCGTTAGTAGTTTAGCAGAATTCCGACTTGAAGTCAACAGTGGAAGTTATGTTTCTTACTACTGTGATGGTTTCTAATTTTTTACATTGTGTCCTCATCGTCATGTACAATTGACTTTGCTAGTGCGAGTCATGCGTTTCCGTTGTTCATAATTATGGACTTTCATACGAAAAATTCTACACAAAAATCTGGCACCGAAGTCATTATTAATGCATTAAGGGACAGCTGTGAATCTTTTTAAGGGACATTGCATCTTGTTAAAGGTTGCCATTGTCCCGTTGTCAAAGCGCATATGCTTTTTTTATTTGGAGCTGTGTTCTTTCGATTGCTTTTTTTAGAGCAGGTAAATTCATTACTATTCATGTCCGAATCATTCTGTTGTGCATTTCTCATCACATAAACAGTAAATGTCAACAATTCTAGATTATGTCTGAGCAGTTATGTTCATCGTTAGTACTTATTTTTGCACGAAACAGTCTCTCTTGTCGATAACGTCCCCAAAACAGTTTTGCGCATAAGAAATTGAGCGTAAGTGCGGTCACAAAGAATTTAATTTCAAGAAGTGTATTCAAAGACAGCAGGACAGTTTTTTACAAATCCATGTGCTGCTTTTCATCCCCACTGAACAGCACCCCAGAAACAAATGCCACCTTGTCAAATTCTGCCATGTTGGCACTTTGGGCCAATCAGCACATGGTGAATTCAACTGTGTTGCATTATTTGACAATATTTAAAATGTCATCTCTGCACTAGTTGGCAGCCATACTGGCAGTACAGGCAGACGTAATAGTTGCTCACAGATTTTCTTCTAGCATTGTTGGTGTAAAGTTTTACGTTTATAACTGTGTGGAGTTTCAGTGCTTGGGGTCTTGGTCACAGTGTCTGGTTTTTGTCGTTCCAATGGTGAATTTTTGCTTTTTCTTTTTGCTTTCGTGATCATTGCAAGACCATCATTGCCATCGTATAAGGAGTTGTCCTGAGAGTTATGAAAACGCCAATGCCGAATACACTGCGATTGGCTCTTCCCTGGATTCCAGGAGTTTGTGAGACTCTCAGACCCAGTGACTTTGTACTGATATCAGCATCAAACGTGATTATGGGCTTTTAACGTGAACTTAAGCATGACGGAGTAACCTAGCTTCCAGCATGCAGTTATAAAACACTGCTTTGCAATTTTTACACGTCACTCACGTCGCTCTTCCAGATTTTCTCGAAGCGTTTCATTTCTGTGGTCGGTGCTGTCACAAACGCATTGTTGGAACGGCTATGAAGCATTTCTTCTCGTACACTTTGGCTAAACCAGCGAAATGGATTCACATGACAAAAAGAAAGCTTTAAAGCTTGGACACTAACTATCATAATCGTTCAGCAGATGTAATTGCGAATTGCAGCTTTTGCGTGTTCGCAGTAGATGTGATGTTTTGGTTGAGCTAGGCTAGATAGAAGAGGTGGAATTCGTTAAATCATAGCCATTCATGAAATGAATAACCGGTGTTCACTTTTTTTGGTCACAAAACTGATACAATACAGAAAGCAGTATATAAATTCGGCGGTAGCTAAAAAATCGCACAAAACAATGAAAACAAAAAAATTTCGTGTGGCTGAGTGCAGGTGTGACTGAGATCTCGATAAGAGTCATTTTGTGCCTCACTGTATGTGTAATTAGGTGCCTGGTAATGACAATTATGCTGCCGAGTTCAGTGAGGGGGTAGATGCTCGGAGAAGCCACGATGTCATGAAGAAAAAAAGGTAGAAAATATTTTTTCGACATTTAAGCAGATGTTAGACTACGATAGTTTTAATTATATAGTCTATGATGATGTAGTCAAATTTTAAGATGGTGAATATAGATATACTGACAGCTAGTGTTGAATCGTTAAGGAAACAACTGCAATAGAACTGAAGAGAATACCTTTTTGGCACGTTATCCGATGAAAGAGTAATCCTCGGCCTTTTTTTTTTAAAGCCAGTGCATTAACTATAACCAAGTTGATCGAATGAGCCTTTGAAAGTATAGAGAATATAACTATATGTCATAGCATGATATTTTTATGTGGAGATATATAATGCAAAGAGGTACCACAGAAGGGAGATGAAGTAGGTATATGACCTTACTATGAAGCACGATGCAGTAGGCAGTCATTTGCATTACCAGTACTCTGCATTTGTGTAACTACAGCAGTTACACAAAATGTATTTTCAATGTTGAAGCTGTTCACGGTGATGCAAGATCCATTGCCGACAATTGGAGACGCAGTGATGTCATTATCTATGGCATATAAAACATCTTCCAGAAACCGAGAGCAATTCGGCAATGCCTGAAGCGTGCTTGTGCCTCCAAAATGTTCAATTGTTAAATGTTCCATCGTACATGCTATATATTTACATTCGTGGCTTCCTATGACGTACGTTCCTATATTGCATGTCAAAGATGCTTGTTATTTCTCTCGAACGAAAAATTCCGTTGACATGTGCCACATATTTTTTTTTCGACCCTGCTGTACTACTGTGGACAAATTAAGTGCACATTTCTTAAAATGTGTACATGAATAGAATTTCGTTTGACACAGTGATTTCTCTTCTAATTTAAGTAACAGAGTATTGTGCAACAACATTCTAATCAAGCACCGTAATATGCCGTCTCCATAAAAAACTGTCTTTCAAGTCTTGCCATTCCAACTGAAAAGAGATACTTTCAATTGTCTGCAGTAGTACAATCGAAAAACTCTGCAAACAGCTATTCTGCCGGCATTTCAATATTTAGGTGAAACCTCAGCCTGTCTTCCCAGAGGCACTTATGTTGAAAGTGTTAGACTGAGCACATGAGGCCACCATTTCTCTTGGCACGTCGCTCTTGTGATATACACAGTATGTTTTATAAGTCTCCATAAAGTCGCCATAAAGCTTGAAGATTGTCATTGGCATAAGTTTTCCGTGAATTCTGTTCTTCCTTCACAGTGCTCGAGCAAGGCCACGTTTCTTTATGGCTCGCGCATTTATTGTTTGCGCATGTTCTTTCCACATTTGGTAGTGTTTTGCTGAATGTTGCTGTCGTTGTCGAACTAAACGACTAGTTAGGATGTAATTTTGGTTGAATTTTTATCACCTAACACCATTTTAGCGATTTTAAAATTATTGCTACCATCATTTCGTGTATGTAGCGTCTATTTTTATTTTGTTTATTTCACACTCAATGTTGCTTTTTGGCAGAGTGGATGTTGCAGCATGTTTGAATGACAGTGTGTGTCGATGAATGAGACGCCTATTAAAACTTCATAGTGCTATTTTCGTTATATATTTCTGGAACATACTTTGAAGTATGCCATTAATCATGTGTTGTCTTAGGCATATGTGTATGCAAATTTGCCCACTATTGTTTCAGAACATCGTACATGATTGAATATTGAAACTGTGCCAAGTTAGAATGTCTGTTCTTGGATGTAGGTTCGCAACGGTAGTTAGTGATAAGTGATACACTCGGGATGAAAACAGCTTTGGAGGAAATGTCAACTAGTTTGTAGGCGATAAGAAAAAAAAACGGCTCAGTGCCATTCAGCACTCCAGGAGTTACGTTTGATAAGTTTTTCTTAACGTCAGCTGTACGCGTCCGACCACTATCCGATTTGTGACACGAATTCCCACGTATACCTATGATGACTTGCCTTGCTTTTCTGAAACACTTGCAGATGCGAGCGTGTATGTCTGCAGAAATGTGAAGGTGACAGATCAATGCTATTTTGGAGCATCATATCTTCAAGAACCCCTTTGTCTCGCCCACGGTGCATTTCTGACCAATAAACTGCATGACTTGGAGTCAGTGTTAGACATTCTCCGGCTGAGCTTGTTACGTTCACACGCAACGGGAATGCATTTCTACGATGGAAACCTACAGGTTCACTGTGGTTGCAATGGAAAGCCTGCAGACATGTCAACACACAATATTTACCCTGGCAGAATTAAACAGGTGCACAACTGCTTTCATGTGAGTTACAAGTGAGCGCCTGTCGCGTTCGGAGCTGTCTCCTATTTCCTCACCGCGACAGTAAGGCGACAGAAGCTTTGTGCATCGCCGCGCAAATGACGTGAAACTTCCACCTTCTCCAAGGTTTTCCAGCGTAGCATGTACAGACCCCTTCGCAGCTTTCTGGAACGCTTGAGTGGTTCGTTTTAACAGCACATTTGTGCCGTCTGTGCTGGGAAAATTTAGTCGTGGAGGTCTTTGCACCAGGAATTTTGAGCTTGGAAGGTGGTACTCACTCTTAAGTGGACTCTGAAAAGGCGATGCTATCACGATTGAGTTTCCCCTCTAGCTACTAGCACGACCACCCAAGTTGTGTCCCATAACTACACTTCACCGCTTCTTCTAAGCTTTCGTCGTGCAAGTGCCCTCTGTTCTGCAGCTTAAAAAAAAGAAAGGTTTGATGCTGGTGAGCAGACCTGTAAATATCAGCTAACAGAGCTGTCTCTGTAGAAAAGTGGTAGCTAATCAGTCTATCGTAACTTTCGTGTACACAACCGGTGTCTCTAGCCTTGTGATGATCTATATATAAATAATGTGCATGTCATTGTGATAGACGTAGCGTTGTGCATGTTTGCACGCAAATAAAGCAGCATTAAACATAATGTGTCTAACTTTAGAAGCCTCTCTTTTTCTGCCGTTTGCCTCGTATGTATGACACTGATCTCATGTGATTTGCTGTTGTCGTCTTTTTCTGTCTCCAATTTGACTCGCGGAGTGCGGGCGTTGCGTCTTCGTTGAGAGGGTTGTTGTGCTGCTTTCCTTGGAGACATTACGAGTTGAGGCGCACTGAGTTTGAAGGGTCGACGTTGAGAGCTTGGACTTGATTGGGAGTGTTGGCAGCTTGGACTATGATTTGTGGAGCCGAAATCGCAAACTGTTATTCCCAAATCAAAAACGCGAGTGTTGCAGACTTGGGCATGCTTGCTTAGAGAAGAATTCACTGCACCCACGCATGCCTAAACTGCCATTTCATAACGTTTCTTCCTCGTTAGATGTCTGGAGCTACGTCTCCGGCACTATTTCATCGTAGATGTGTTTCTCAGTTTCCCATGCAGAGTTTAGTACGTATGTTGTCGATGGACTTCCTCACTAGTATCAAGCACTGCAAACTTCCAGAGCATATTCCAGTGCGAGAATAAGCGTAAATTGGGAATTACGTCAAGCATGCTTATGAAGTGTTATTGTCATCGCATCAATACTTTCATTTTCAAACTGCATAATGACCGTGCCATATGATTTTGCTGAAAGTGTGTTCTTGACAGTTACTGGTGAACTGAGTAGCTTTGTGTGTTACGCATTTTCGATATAATAAAACTGCTGATATCACACATTATTAAATAAGCACATTGACAATGGTTGCTGATGCTGGGTCAAAAACAGGCCCAGAACATGTTTCATGTTGCCGCTGGTTTACTTGTTAAACAAGTATTAGAAGTCATAAGAGCTTGGAAGGCACTTGAAGCTCTTATTTATGTTCCATGTCTGTTTGCTCGTCTGCGATAGTGACATTAAATGCCAGTACATAACAGCAGCAAAACTAAAAAGTCACAATGTTTGTTGCTTACTGAAACATTTTGTCTTGTATGCATACGTGTGTTAGGTTGTTGTGTTGTAGGATCTCATCATAGTTGCATCCCAAACTTCATTCTTTCAATTTGCCCAAACGCTTTTTGTTTCTTCATCGGCTCCGCACATCTTGGCATCATCGAAAAGCGTGAAGTTACAAACCTGGTGAACGTGATTGAAATATGTACATAAAAAAAAGCTTGCATATTTGGAGTGAGATGTTGAAAGAGAAAGCAACCTTTCCATTTTTTGCGTGTTACATATATAAGGTTACGATGTATAATGTACTCTGTACTCCAATGCACATAGTAGTGTTTCTGTGTCCTGTACTGAATGTCGAGTTTGACGGATTAGAGGAAGAGCCTTTATTTTGTATAGCAGAGCCTACTTCCCGGATGTTCATGTTTTTGACAGAGTCTGTGTAACTTGTCGTTGAGCATTACATCAGTGTTTAAAGGCTGTTGATGTTGTGTCATACAACTCTCAATGTATATAACTGTTCAATAAATCAATGTTCATGTTACGGTGCATCGTGGCCTCTGTGTCGTTATTGCTTTCTTGACGATTGCTGATGATTTGCTTATTACTATGGTGCTCAGTGATCATGGACCCTGCAAACCTTTCACGGGTCACATCAGGGATGTTGTTACATGCACCGCCTTTATCACAAAAGTGTAATAACAATATACTAGTTGCCAAAGCTCGAATTACAGTAGCCATAGTGATTACATTTGCTGACAGGATTTTGTTTAGGATGCTTTGTATGCATGCAGAACGTCAATGACATCACTTATGAAAAATGGTAATGGTACACAGTTACAGTAGTTATAGTAGTGATCACATTTGATACCAGGATTTCATTTAAGCTGCTTTATATATATCGCATAAATAAAATCATGAGGAGTGGTAACAAGACAGATTAGAAGCTGAGGTTATGGTTACATGAGTATTATGAAGGCGGTTGAAGTATAGTTGAATTGAACAGCTATTGAGTGCTTTAAATGCGAAGCATTTCTTAGTGAACCAAAGGCACTTTGAGCATTTCTATCTGCATACCTATCTATCTAGCCGCCCACGTCTCGGTGCTCTCGTGGTCGCCTCCTTGACTTTTGGTATGAACCAAAACTGACATCATGAGAGGGTATGACAAACATGGCTGTCTGGTCGTGACATGAACAACGAGAAAATACTGTCGTGTATGTCATGAAATCTTTCCTTCAGTCAAGTATGGCACATACCCATATACCGCGGGCCGCAGTATGCAGGTATGAGCCACAGGTGATTCACAGTTTATATCTGCACAGGAACGGCCACAGCAGACATTGGTCATTTAAACGCGAGAGCGTTAAGAAAATCCGGCATGGGCAGCGTTGATCCGACGAATGCTAAGAATAAAAATCAGAATCCTAGCAGAAATCAAACTCCGGCATTCTACGTACGTGGCAGTCGTGTATTCTACCACAGAGCCAAGATGTAAACTGCTTTGGAAAACATACTATGCAGGCGTCATGTCGGTGCAACGTCAATTGTGGTTGCAATGCTAGCTATCTAAATTTATTACAAGGTAATACACACTGCATATGTACTCCTATGGTACAGGCGTCGTGTCGCGGGTTAACGTCAATGTGACTCCAGTGTCAGTTCCACTTTTATAACAGTCTAATAAACATTGCATATGCTTATGCACTCTGCAAGCTATATATATTCAAGCGTTTTGCTCGACCACGGAGGAATATGCCAACGAATGATATTCACGCTATCTCACTGTAGCATGCACTTCATTTCGATAAAACTGATGTCCGTGCTCTAACGGGAGTGCCGACGTTGCATCATACCATAAATTGCCGTTTATAGTCGATGTGCCTGGTAAGCCCACGATTTGCACACTACTGCTCCATGTGTACCTCGTACGTAACGCTTGGTGAAAGCCAAAATAATGCACCATAGCCCAACTATATTCGCACCTAAAACGAAATCCAGGGGGCGCTGCAAAGTTAGGCAACACTGGCAAGGATGGCGGCGGCAAGGAGGTTCATGTGCGGATTGATGCTGTTGGAAATACCGTGTTGCCTAGATTGCGATGTGAAAACGTGGTGTTTTGTCGAAGGTGAGAGTGTACTTGGTGCCGAGTACGTAATTTTGGTTACCGCGAAGGACAACATCGACGATAAAATAAATGTTGTTGCACCGTTCGTGTAAACGACTGGCGTGATTCGGACGCGCAAGAAATCCCAGTGCGGCTGCGAAGTGTTCTTGTTGAGTCTGTGATCTCCGATGGCCAATCCTCCTGAATTGCTGTCTTTTTTACCGAAGTGCAAACGCGTATCAGCCGTTCGCATCTACTGCTAGGTAAGTGCTGCTGTGCTGTCACGGCCCGTGTCACTCGGCAAGGCGTCAGACAAACTGTTCGGCAGTGTTTTGAAGGTAGGTGGGCTAACGCACTCGGTAGTTGCCGGTGGGCATCGTTTATCAAATGCGGATTGCCTAGAGCATCACGGCGACACGTCAGCATTTTGAAGCGACTTTATCAGCCGGTTACTTCGTCGCGTCCTTGCATAAATGTGTTCAAATCCAAAGAATGAGGCGGTGATGGTACACCGAGCGAAATAACGTTTCATGTATACAAGAAGAGGCGGAGAGAAACAATGACTACTAACTGTTGAAGAAATGATCGCAGGAAACTTGTTCACCATTTTTTGCAATGCGCAGAGCCCTATTGATTTGTCTGTTTGTGCGTGTGCGTGTCAGCTGATCCGCATACGTGAGCGGAATTGTGGTACCCACAAATTCTTCTGCTTACCTGCTGCTACAGCAGTGTATCGTTATAGGTGGGTGTAAATTGGCACTTTCCTAGCTCCCTGAACCCTACGATGAGACATCAGGCAGGCTATACCAACGTTACTAGATTAGGTTGGGCTGTATACCACTTACGCGAGCCCACAAATCAAAGAAATCGAGCCCGCAACATCTAAAGAGCAAGGCTCAAAGCTACTATACGTCATAATATAGCAAGCATCTCAGACTTGCCTTGACGCCACGCAGCAAGAACGCTGACATCAACACTACGAAGATTTCGATTTTGCCCGCCGCTGTGGCACAGTACGATGCTTGGATGCTGACGCGAAAGGCGCTGTGTCGATCCCAGTTGCGGCGGTCGCATTTTGACGGGGGTGAAACGCTAGATGCATGCGTACTATGCAATTTCACAACCCCAGCTGGTCGAGATTATCCGGAGCCCTTAACTACGGCGTCTCTCGCAGCTTGTATGGCTTCGTGACGTTCCCACGAATCGATTCCGATTCATTCCAGCTGTGTTATCCGTACGATTCGTTGATGCCGTTCGAACAGTGCAACAAATTTTTAGCACGGCGGCGTAATACTTGTTGCTGAAGTGCCAAGAATAAACAACCATCGTCCGAGTAACTTTGCTGATGCCGAGGCTGGCGCCGTTCTTCACGGTTCAATCAAAGAACGGAAACTCGTGAAAAGATACTATCCCGCCTTTCGCCTCACTGATGTGCATATTCAAGCGCAAACAAGCTGCTTCGCAACGCATTTTTTTTCTTTTGCTGACGACGAATCCATCCGCCAGAACCGCAACCGCACGTACGAAAGTGAACGTCGTCCGCTACATGGACCTCAATAGCCTGTTTCGCGCTCGCTCCGCTAGGTGGCGTATTGACTCAAATTATTCGCGAATACCCACTGACTACTTCGCATGAAACCCGATTCCCACAATGCGTGGGATCTGCCGAATTTTTCTTGTCGGACACGCCCCACTCTGGAGGAAATGCCACTTCATTCAGAAGCAAAGAAGTGTTAATTTCAAGGGCTCGTTTTTCTTTGTTATACACAATATTAATGAGAACTAACAGACAATAATGCCAAGGAAAGTATAGGGGATGTTTTTAGTAATAAATGTAAGGTAATTGTGAAGAAAGGAAAGTGGACGAAAAGATAGCTTGCCGCGGGCAGGGACCGAACCTGCGACCTTCGAATAACGCGTCCGATGCTCTACCAACTGAGCTACCGCGGCGGCCATCCCCCCGTACACTTTATAGGGTATATGTGTGCATTTAAACGTGGGAGCGTCAGTCAGCGCCGCCAGTAGCCATGACGGCGAGTGTGGAACACTCTTTTTCTGCCTGTTGGCGTCACGTAGCACGTGAACTTATTACGAGCTGGCAGCTGACCAATAATCCCTCGCATACCACCTGAAAGCACCAAGTCTGCCAGAACGAGACCCTCGCTATGAATGAAGGAAAGAAGTGTTAATTTCAAGGGCTCGTTTTTCTTTGTTATACACGATATTAATTCATTCAGAAGCGTGTTTTTGCAAACATCTCAGTCGTACGTTGTCAGCCTGGCAGCTAGTGAAGTGGCAATTATTACACTTTTGTCTTGCTAAAACGAATTGTACAGCTGTGTCGTCAAGATCCGCCATATCTCTAGGAAAGTGCCCATGTTTTGTGTACGTAGAATTGAATCGAATCGAAAAGGCAAGTACATATATGGAGCGATGTTTTGTGAACAGAGTTTTAGCTAAGCTAGATTGTCACCTATAGACCTGTTCACAAGCGGCTCCCTGGACGCCGCCATAATCCTCTCTGGGCTGCGCTATAAATAAACGTGATTCTCCCCCCCCCCCCCTCACCTCAAGATGCACTGCCGGGGCTGTGACTCCAGCCTTTGGACTCCTGCGTGCAGCCCAGCATGGCGGCGTTTTTTCAAGGGGCGCTAGCGCGGCAGTCTCCATACTCGTGGTCGCGCGCGTGGACGTCATCGTTATAACCAAAGTTCTCGGCAGCACATGTTGTTTTGATATTTTTTTTTCTAAGAAAACGGCGTAGTGAGGCGCAGCGCCGCCAAAAAGCAGTGTCATATGCCGGATCGCTGAAGGACCACGGCTATGGTGGCGCACTTGCTGGCCTGGTGGGAGGAGCTCAGCACCTTGAAAAGGACCGACACTTGAATGTGCGCGTCTCTGGGGCTAGCATCCCCTCGACCTCTCTTTGGAGAGGGCATTCCCAGATGGTGTTCTTGAGTACACAACTCAGAACCGATGAGTTTGACCCCAGGGGACGCACGTACGTATCTTTTATATTCAAGAATGTTATACCACTTCCCATCATTGCGTAACTCGATTAGATATGGTCGGGAATCAGTAAAAACCCAACAATTATCATTAGATATGGCAAATTAGTTTTGTGGAAGCCCGTAAGCTGAAGTAACTAAAGTTTCTGGAGAGCGCCGCGGCGTGCCTCGCATAATTAATCGGCCGATATTCTTTTCTTGGCAATGAAGGAAATTCTACGCGGGCGGAGCTAGCGGAGCTTCTGTGCATGTTTTACTGCGTGAGTCCGGTTTGGCGCGTTTCGAAACCATTGGCGTAACCGGGGGCTGCTGAAGGCGCTGGAGAGGACGACCCATTACAGAGCTCCTAGCTTCGCTACAGATATTTTTGCAATTTTGCGTGAGCATATGTACACGCCCACATACAAATGCACGACATACATAAAGGGTGGTTAAACAGCACCCCCCCCCCCCCCCCCCCGAGAAGAAAAATATATATATTTTTTTTTTGCATACGCCCACGATGTCCTGTGCCATGCAGCTGTGAAGCGAGTTTCTCCCCATAGCTTCTCACTGCTGCGGAAGAGCCAGCTTTGAAGAGTTCCATTTTGCGGAGCTACGCACGTGCAGACACCTTAAAAATGAGCTTTTCCGTTGGTACAGTTAACAGAACCTTGCTCCAGAAGGCCATCCCGTTTGGAACGTGAACCATAAGAAAATATTCGTTCACTGTCAAACGGGCGTAGACTGCGTAGTTGATAACATTTCAAAATTTCTTGCGGTAAAATATGCATACATAGGGCAAACTGGTCGATGCACGACCCGCGTAGCAAATGTCAGGAGCAGTTCTAACGGTGATCTTGCAACTCACTACCAAAGGTGCAAGCGTCCACCCCGAAATTATCACTGCACAGTAATGTACGGCAAACGTAATCAATCGGCAAGACTTCAATAGAAGAAAAATCGACTTATGAAGGAACACGAACTTGTAATATACCTTCCCTGACGTTATCTGAGGAAGAATTTCAGTTCTTGTGTGTCCTGCATTGATTGCAGCGCGCATGCCATGTGTCACGTGCTTCAGCGTATATAAGTTATGCTTTGTTAAGGATTTCCCGTAGCCTCCCGCGGGGCCCCCAACCAACAGTAGCCTCCCGCTGGGTCCCCAAAGACGAAACATCTCAGCGTTGGGACACAAGTCCGTTTTCTACAGGGTCGTAAAAGCGTCTCTCACAGCCCCCCACTGCAGGCACGCAGTCCTTCCCTCCTGTCAACGTAACTGTACACCACACCGCCCTCTCAGGCACGGCAGAAACCGCGCGACGGGGTTGTGGGGCTTTCCTGGAAAGGCATCTGGACTGCGCACGTGGTGCTCAACAAGTGAAAATGGAAGCAAAACAGAAGAATTACCACGAGGGTGAGAGAGTGGCCGGTGCGGGGGAACTTCGAAGACGAGGCAGAGACTTTCGAGACACGAACCAAGAAACACGTCTCAAGACAGTTGTAAATTCTGTAAATAAACTTCTTGTTCTAATTGTAATCGAAGCTTTCGTAACATGCTTCCCTCATTTTAGAATAAACGAACTAATTAAAAAAAGGTTGCGCTTTGTGTGTCTCGTTTTCTATCTCTCTCCACGTCTTCGCTGCGTTCTTCCTTCGTCGTCATGCAGAACGAAGTAGTCCAAGTGAGTGCGTTGACAAAGGTAAAGTATAGAAAGGGTAAGACGTTGCATTTGCAGGTAAAAGATAGTAAGAATATCGTTAAGTTTGCCTGTTGTATACCAATTGTGCTTTGCATGCGTTACACGGTTACGCCAGTTTTGAGGAAAAACTCCGCTCACTCATATAGACGATGTATCAAGTGGAGCCCACCCGAATTACAAAATTATTATTATTATTATTATTATTATTATTATTATTATTATTATTATTATTATTATTATTATTATTATTATTATTATTACTCACGTCACAAGGTTTCCAGAATTACAAAACTTGGTACTTCAATATTTGTAGTTTCAGGGATTTTTCATTTGACCTTGGATTTGTTCGGTTCGTTTGAAAACTCGAGGCTATAACGAAGCAAATAAACAAAAACAGACGGCATCGTCCACCACAATCACGACTAATTATCGAATAAGACGACTATTCACGGCGCCTCAGCGGTTACCCAATGACAACATGCCTTGCTTTCACGTGACATCCAACCGACTTACCAGGCCCGTAGCTAGAGAGGGGAGCGCCCCCCCCCCTCCTCCGAAATTTTGATGGATGGGGGTGTTTTACCAAAAGTAAATTAAAGAATAGGTGTTTTTCTCAAATAGTCAAGGTGTTCAGCAAGTGCCCCCACCCCCCGCCCCCGAAAAAAATTCCTGGCTACGGGCCTGCGACTTACAATCAAACTTTGCTGAGCACAAATTAATCGAATTTTCTTTCGCACCGAAATCGGTCCTCTGCATTGGAGCGACACTGTACTAACGGCTGCATATCTGTCTTGAAGTGTTCGCCGTACCCTGTCTAATGAAGACTGTGATTATCTTAACACGTCCGTGTTCTCCACACTCTCGGTAAATTGACGAAGATTCGACAAGACACACGCCGAACCACAAACTGAACGCAGTACAACGTTCGTATTTGCCGCGCTACCGACTTCAAGCCACCGGATTGGGTATCAAGATCGCACCCTCAATACCGGCGTAGCGCGGCTGAGTTAGTCTCGAACGCAAAGTCTAGGCACATCATTCCAAAAAACACGCAAAAATAAAAACATTCCTCCTCACAAAAGCGCGAAGGAGGGTTCGATAGAGCCGGCGTGCGTCGAAGCCGCCGATCGTGTGCCGCGCGCGTGCGCTTGTTGGACGGTGCGTGCATCTGTGTACGGTGTTGTGCCCGCTAGTCCGGTACCGCTTTCACCGAACGGATTACGATGTTTTCCTTCTTCCAACGTAGCACCCGGCACAGCGGAACGCTCCGTACCCTTTCACGGACTGCCTGCGACCTGTGAAAACACAAACACAAGGGCAGCGGCTCGCCAGAATCAACGGTGAGTCCGCGGTGCTGCTCGGCGCCTGACGGAGTCAGCGCCCGGACTCGTTACTAAGCCTAACGCCGCCCGTCTAACGGTTCGGTTCGTGACAAAAAGGAGGCGGGGCACTTGGGGTCCCGCTCTCCTGACTTCAGTCGCGGCTTGACGAAAGCACGTTGTTTTACCGACGCCTGCGCGCTCGTGATTCAAGCGCACGCGAGAGCAGGAAACATGTGATCGCTCATTCCACCAGCGGAACCGAAATGCTTTCGTTTTGTTGTCAGATCAGCGAGCGATGCACCCCTCGTTCCAGCTGTTCGTGTGGCTCGCGCTGTCAGATTCTCGCTTCAAGCGTGCGCGCGTTATGACTTTACGAACGCACTGAGCGTAGTTGTGTTGCGCTTTTCAAACCTACGAGGATACGTTTTGTATCCCCTCGTACTTTTTCAGCACGGTACACGGTCTGAGGCACGTATCCGATGTGTAGAGCGCGTTCGCCTTGAGTGAAACTGTCGGCGCTGTGTTTTGAATCGAAGCCGGTTGAACAGAAACTCCGGTGTGTTTTCGAACCCTTATGATTGACCAGTCCTAGATCGCTACCTTGGTCGGCAAAACGAGTCGTTTTGGTTTGGCCGAGATCGCGTTTGTCGCACGTGGGAGCGGTTTAGTATAAATATAGGTTAGTCGGGCGTAGTTCTCGTTCGGTGTGGCAGCGCGCGGATGGTTTAGAGTGTTCTTTCGCCCATTAGTTGCTGCGTGGGGAATTCCCGGAAGTGCTTGCATATTAATCGCTGTAACCTGATCAATTAAAAAAGAAAGCGTTCGTAAGACGAAGGTTTCCGTCGGGCCGATTTTATGATATCGTCTATTCGAATGCATGTTTAAAGAAGACATGTTCTAATCAGTGAAGCGTCTCACCGATATCACTGAAATTTCTTGCCTCTGAGAATGTTTCATCCCACCGATCTGTAAGACTCGAACGTTTGATCTCGTAGCTAAACAAAGACCTGTCGAAAATCGGGAAGATTTGAAAAGCAACATTTGGAACCTGAATGTTGGAAATCCGTGATTCGCACCGAAACTAGATACGTAACCTTTGTGCAGACCACATCTGTTACATATGGTTAACCTTAGTTGATGAAGTGCAGGTGAAAATCTGACGTAAGATTGCTTCACATCACCTTCTACCGTTTTTCCCAGTGAAGCCTTGCTCCCGAATCGGCGAAATACTGCAGAGTGATGAGTCACTGCGATCCCTTTAATCGTGGTATCATAGCATAGCAGTAAGGTAGGCGTTTTCGATGGCTGTACATTACATAAATACTGAGTGTGTTTGTGTGTGTGTGTGTGTGTGTGTTGTTTTTATTGGCTAGTTACAGTTTTCCTTTTCTTCTTAAATAATGTTTAATCGAATTTACAGATTATGTTTTAAAATAGTCACATCCTAAGTAAAAAATTCACCGACGATTACGATACTGCCTCATGCGAATTCTGAGCACAGCTTCGTGTTGGGGCAAGGCCAACTGTGTTTGAAGTTTTGGCTTTCATCAAGGTATCGACTACGCCATAAATCATAATTTTTGTGAAGTGTAGACAGCACCCATTACGCCATTATTCGTCTTTCTGCGGATAAGCGAGGTACCGTACGGTACACATCTGTAAGGTATTATGTGCACTTTGTTGATGCTGTATGTTGCTGATGACGACGAAGAATTGTGGCTGAGCACCTTGCAGTGGGTGGGAAGCATTAAACCACACACTCGTTGCTCAATTAGCATTGTGTGATGACTGGTTGTTATTTTACTCTTCTGTCACGCTTCTGTCATGTCCGACATGACGCCTGTGTAGGGTCTTTTTGCAAATGAGTGTCAAGCACCAGGCGGCTCCCTGCGTTTTTCAATGTACTGCCCTTACAAAGAAACCGGCGTGGCTCTGCGGTAGAATACTCGACTGCCACGCGGAGGGCCCGGGTTCAAATCCATTCGATACTGCGTATTTTTTTTCTAATTTTATTTTTTGCATGTCTATCGGTTACGCCACCGACGGCGACGCCGCTCAACGCAGGAACGGGCGCCTAAGAGCTGCGCTGTAAAAAAAAAGAAAGAATGCTTCCCACAGTACATTTTAACATTTTGTGCGCAACTACCCTCATCGAATCAGAGCTGCCTACGCCTTGATAGCCCAGCGGTTATGGCGTCGCGCCGCTGTGTTTGGGGTCGTGCGTTCGATTCCCGCCTCATTCTGAGTTGGCCAAACTTAAAAAAAAAAGTAATAGACGGGCGCTTTCCCGAGTTCAGACGCACGTTATGGAAACCCCAGTTGGGGAGAAATTAAACCGCAGTCAGCCGCTACATATGTTGTATGGCGCACGATGATATCGCGGTTGTGGCGTGAGAAACCTAAATAATAATAATAAAAATGAACTATCTTTTTACTTTTTATTTTTTTGAGGACACTAAATTCATGGACCTGCCCCGCCACGGTGGTCTAGTGGTTATGGCGCTCGACTGCTGACCCGAAGGTCGCGGGATCGAATCCTGGCCGCGGCGGCTGCATTTTCGATGGAGGCGAAAATGTTTGAGGCCCGTGTACTTTGATTTAGGTGCACGTTAAAGAACCCCAGGTGGTCGAAATTTCCGGAGCCCTCCGCCGTACGGCGACCCTCATAATCATATCGTGGTTTTGGGACGTTAAACATCAGAAATTATTATTATATTCATGGACCTTTCCGCCCTCTTTAGTTATCGAGGTATGGTCGTGTTTATGTGCTTAGAATAAAACGTGCATGGTTTAGAGTGCTGTGTACTCACGCAGCTTTCCCTAAAAAAAAATTCAGGAGCTCTTCCCATACGTCTCAGTTACCCCAGCCCCTACATCTGCAGCAAATACCTCCCAGATATAAGGCCAGAATGCCCTAAATGCCAAAATCCCAGGGGCGACTTAAATCATATGCTGTGGCAGTGTCCCGCGCTAAACGCTAGCTTCGGGTCTCCTGCCACCGAGGAAGACTGGATGAACCACCTCAGGAGCCCCGACAGGGCCCTTCAACATCAGGCCATCCAGAAGGCCCAAAAGGTGGCTGGCGAGCTCCGACTCCCAGTCCCCACATGGGCGGAGCCACCGGGCCGGCCCCCGTAAGGGGTGCCCAGGCCCCTTCAGGACCTTTAATAAAGTTAATTCTCTCTCTCTCTTCCCATATCCAAAAAAATGGCGGCAAGCGAAGCGTGGCGTGAGCGTGCCCGACCTGCAACTTCTCTTTTTTCTTCTAATTCTTTGCATCGCATTAGACAATGCTCCCTCCTAACTGTTTCCTTCCTCCGTGCCGGGAATCGGAGCTTAATTCACGTGATTAGCAGCGCCACGCTTCAGTTGCCACAGGCAACAACGACGGTCACGTGTTCATATCTAGGCAACAATGAGACGTGGCAACGTGCGATGACAAGTGACCTCGAGAATAAGGTCATACTGATGTATCAGAAACGGTTGATCGCCGAGAAGTTCACGATCGAGAGAGCATCAGTTGTTGAAAAAAAAAAGAAAAAAAAAGAAAGGACGGCGCGTGCAGATACGCACGTGCCCCGTCGCATGCACTTTCGAGGGCCGCATTTGTTTGCGCTCGCCGGCGCGGGGTTTTTCGCGTAAGGTGCCATCACCAAAAAATCTGAGTTGTAAAAGCTGTCGTTCCGAAAAAAATAAATACATTCAAAGGGGTCCCGCAACACATTTCGAAGTAACCATCGAATGGCTTCATCGAGCGCCTGTCGTCGTCTGTCTCCCTTTTGTGTTCGTCCAAAAATTCGCGCTGTTTTTCCTTCTATGCGCAATGAACCAACTTGCCCAAGCCTTAACCCTAGCAAGCTTCATTGAAGGAGTTTGTTGCCTCCCGAATCGACTGACATGACATGACAAGAACTTTATTGGAGTCCTGAGGAACTCGAATCTGGGGAGCCGAAGGCCCCCAGATCAAGTTGGTGGCTTCGCCCACGATGGGACTGGAAGTCCAAGTTCCGTCGCGATGTCGTGGGCCCTCTGGACGGCCTGGAGTTGTCGCAAAAATATTTTAGAATCAGTCACGCAAGAGCGGAGAGAGATCTGTCGCAGTCTTTAAGCGCTTTCCTTCTTTCGTACCAGCGAGCGCGCTGAAAGCTACGCGAGAGAGAGAGAGAGGGGGGGGGGGCATGACTAGAGGGTAGGAAGCTACGTTCGTCGGCGCGCGTCATAACCCTGAGCACTTTCTTTTTTTTTTCTTCGAACGCGTGGATTACTTTCAGTGTGATCGCGAGTGCTCGCGCGGGCACGTGGCGGCATCCCGCGGCGGCCGCGGTAACTGTGCAGCTCACGATGCTCAAATGAGCCAATGACCGTAGACTTTGCGTTTATGGCATCATTTGCCGAGAGTATAGATTTCCGCCATCATGTTTGGCTCACATGCTCTCAGGAGCCTCGACTACCGACCATGCTTGAATTGTGTTCCAGGGCCCCTTTAAGTTACGTATCAAAGGTGGACTCGTTTTTTGAACTAAAAGAGGAAACATGTACTCTACCACCAGGCACCTGGGAGCCTTTCAGTTTTTAGGAAAATGTATGAGTGACATCGGCCGTGTTTAGAAAAAGTTTATTTCTTCGTAGGACGCTACGAACATTTAGAAACAGTGCCGCACATCGGCCAAAACAACATAAGACATAAGGTTGTCAACAAAATGCAACCGTAGAAGAGTGGATGTAGGTCTTCATTTACTAAAGGCGCCTTACATAGCCCAGTGACTTGTTCAAGGCAAAGCGAGATTCCTGAGTGAATAAAGCAACAAAACAAAACTAAACGGTAGTATCGCGCAATACTATGGCGGCCCCATAATCTACTTAGTTTAATTGTTTAGGAACAATAACCCTGTTGTTGAGTTTCGATGAAGAACTGTCTCGAAAAGACCAAACGTAACGTTCTCCTCCTCGAGTGTTGAAGGGGTACCGAACAAAAGTAGCGAAAAGATGACGAAAACATCGAAATCTACTCTGAAAACGCGACTGTTCCGATAAACAATTATATTTCACATATTTTTGAGCAGTTGGCTGTACTTTTGGGGGATTGCCAGCAGCGCGCCAGCGCGAGCCGTGACGTCAAAGGTGGATGCAGGGTGCTCGTTTTTCTGTCCTGCGACTTCCCTTTCTCCACTTCGCCTTTACATCCCACTCTCAGACCCCTTCCACAAAAACGCTGAGACGTGCCCCACCCGGGTGCATTGTTCGCTGCCGGTACCGTTCGCAGTGGTGCTAGGAACCGTAGTGGGAGCTGAGCGGGTTGAGAGACGCAGGCGACGGCTGGTATTGTCGGCACGCCCGTTTCCGGTGACATTAACCATCACCGCCCCCAGTAAGTTTTTTCGGGTTGGTAGGGGGGGGGGGGGGAGGCACCGCCTAGATCTGGAGTGGGACCGGGCAGCCAGATGTGGTCGAGTGTCATTTTGGGCTCTGTATGCCATGGCAAAAAAAAAAAAAAAAATCGGGAGGGGAGGGGGGGGGCACGGGCCTGGTGTTCAACCCCCTGGCTACGCCACTGCCCACAATTCACGGCGCGGCCGCTAAACGCGGCATTTAAACGCATTACATTCATTATTTCCTGCTTGTTTCTGTCTGAAATGAAGGTGGTAACGTCTACCGATTTAAGCACCCAATCTTTCAGTTTGGCTGAAAATATTGGCGGCAAACATTTTGTTCAGTATACCTTTAACGTCCAGAGATTGGGTCGTATACCACATTATTTTGAAGGCGAAGGCGTTGTATGATTAAATAAATTTTCGAGATTGGGCGAGACCTGACGATACATCGCGGGACCTTTTGTGCTATTCTGGACACTTGTCAGATTCCGCCATGGCTGTCGACTTTCGTAATGGCGGCATTTTTAAGCCAATCAGCGAGGTCGCAGCAGCCCCGTGGGCCAACCGGAGTTGACCAGTGACGGAATTTCGCAATGTCGAGAATACTACCACTTGTTCGGCGGCGGCGGCGTCCACACGAATGATGCAAAATAACAACTTTATACCCCTGTCGCACGGCGCATGTAATGCCATTCGCAACGAATGTGATTAGGTGTTAATGCCATAATAGCAACTTCGCCAAATGGCACTTGCGCGCACCGGAGCGCCCAGGCTACACGATGATTAGACGACACGGCGCACCAGGGCGCCCCGGTGTGATTTGTGGAGCTTGCCGTAAGTAGTAAAAGTCGGTCAAAAGTCGCGGGACACTTAAGTTCACGTACGTGTGCTGACGGCGTGCCGGAAGTCCCATGACCCCATGGTGTTGCATCACGCCAGTCAGTCTGCTTATTTTCCGATATGGAGGTATTACGTGGCAGACATGTCACCGCCCCGTTATAAAGGGTACGCTCATAGCATCCATCCATCCATTCATCCAGTTAGAGTTACTGTACATGCTACCTTTAGGTAGCTAGCGTATGCAGTAACTCTAGTCGGAATCTGGGAAAAAGGATATAGTTGAACAAATTGCTTCAACTATGGCGCTGTAAAGAAGCTATTGAAAAGGCAACGGCAATCATTAATAAAAAAAGTAGGGCAGTTCCGCACTAATGGTGCGAAGACTGAGGGAGCAGCGGAACTGCTGGCGTTCCCCTCCTCCTCACCTTATTTCTCTCTATCTCTTTCTCGGTCTCTCTATCTTGCTTTCTCTATCTTGCATTTCTTTCTCTCTATATCTGTATTTCTCGCTTCCTCTTTCTCTCTCTCGCTCTCTATATCTTCCTCTCTGATTCTCTCTCTCTCTAGATCTCCATCCATTTCTTTCTGCCTTTCGTTCTCTCTGTTTCTCTTTCTTTCTATAGTATGTTTTACTGTCTCCTCTCCGCCGCTCCCTCACTTCCCTTTTCCCACCCCCTTGCTATGCTGTACTATTGGCCGTGAGATCGAGCGGAGTCGCCGCCTAGCGGCTTCTGGCTGAACCGCGCTTAGTGTGGATTGCTCCATGCGTCGTCTGCTAGCCCCGTTGTGTTTGCATGTGCGCGTACGTCATGCGGATCCTCAAAAGGCGGTTTGTTCCGTTGCGTTAGTGCAACTTTAACCGCTCGTACGTATGCCTAACACGATGTAAAGAAGCATTTGGTCTTGATTTGCTGTATATGTACAGTACTGTAATAAGATCAGAGAGTGCACTTGTCGAGAGTGCTGTGTGTGGTCGTCGTACCCTCCGTTCACGAGAGTCATATCAGTGTAGGTGCCGCTCTGTGGTTCAAGCGCATTGCAAAGTGCACTCGGCGTTGCCCTAAAGATGAGACGTATTAAATCTCATGTGAAAATAGCCTTTTAGCGGCGCGATGGTAAAAAAAAAAAGGCTCGCATGTACTTGAGCGTTGTGGTTAGGTGTTGTTTATAGGTTACGCGACGAGCTTTAGTTGTGCACGGTCCTGGTCTCACTAGAGAGAAATATTTCTGTTAGGTCACGTCCGACACTTGGGTACTTAAATTGTCCCCTAAAAAGAACAGAAAATGAAATGACACGGAAATCGCAAAACTGAGTTGCCTTGCGCAATATCAACTTATGGCGAAATTTGTACAAAAACACCCGTGTACTTAGATTAAGGTGCGCGTCAAAGAGCGCTGATGGTCATAATTAATCCAAACGGCGTAGTTTACATTTATGTCGTAGTAATTTGACGCGAAGCCACATCTTTTTTTCTTTACATTATCTTGAGCGTTTGTGTTGCGTTGTTTAGATTGACAGAAGGCAGCGGACATTATTCGTATGAAAAAACGTACTTTGGTCCCGTAAAATAACCGGACCTTTGTTTCATTACTGTCGCGCAAGTAATCAATCGAAGAAATTTCCGTGATGTGCAGTTACCTTTGTGTACTGTTACTGGAATAAAAACAAGCGTGTGCGTGTTAAACGTCTCCGTAGCGCTAAAGCGCTGTCAGCCACGTAGCTTTCCTCAGTAAGCCTATCAACTGCCCTACATTTCATGGAGAACTGAATAAGAAATGCGAATGAATATTTGAGCACGCAGTGCAGAAAGTGCTATTTCAACTCATCGTGCAGGGATTCGGGCTTTGTTTTTGTTGAGGGGCATCCAAATGAACAAGAAGTAAATGGTTAATTCAGTCGCGCTATACAGCAGTGCGTAGTAGGGGGAACACAAGCTAAACTTGTACAAATAGAACAACAAGAAAACGTCACCCATTGCGAAAACGCCGACTGTCGCCGAAGGCGAGCAACCCGTTCGTTGGCAGAATGCGCTTCTTTCACAAGTAATTATAACGTTCGGCGCGCTTCGTGCATTAATTCGGGAATGAAGAGCGCACATGCATATTATCACAAAGCTGCAGTCAACGCATTTTGTTTGCCGGAAATCGGGTCACATCGCTCACAACGAAGCGCCGTTGTGCACGTTTGTATACGCGCCGACAACCGCCTATCCACACTAGCACGGCGACGGTACTGCCACCTGTAGCCCGATCTCGTGGCGAATACAAGGCTATGCTGTGCTCTTCTAGCCGCTCGCCTTCGGATGACCTTCATCTTTAGTGGACCAGTGGTGAGCTGTGAGATTTGCCCGATTTCTATGGCACATATCCGTGATGATAGCCATTTCTTGGGATATATCTCTTGCCTTGTTAATTTTTAGCGGACCGGTGGTGGGTAGTAGGATTTGCCCAATTCCTGTGGCACATACCCGTTCATGATGATGATAGTTTTCTGGCGACCATGGACATCTTACGGCCGGCTATAACAACTTCGCTGTTAAAACCTTAACCTTGATTGCATTCTGCTTTAGGTTATTGATTTCGTAAATTTTTGTCAAGCCCCCGTCGTCGAGATTACACATGTCGTGCGTGCACGAGTTAGGGAAACTTATTGAATGGGTGAATGCCATTAGCTGTGGATGCCATTCGTATATGCCCGTGTAGTAGCAAGAAAAGTGGCGTTAACACATAATCAAATTCGCTGCGAATGACATTACGTCTGCCGTGTGACAGGGGGTATACAAACTTCGTTTCGAGTGGAGCTCGGTTTTCGCGTATTTCGGTGGGAACTCTTGAGGTACATGCGAGCTTATATAAAGCTTCCTCTGAGGCATCCTGCTGTCGTGAGCGTAAGGTATAAATAATGGTTGTTCGTGAGGGGGCCAACCACTATGTGGATTAACCTCTCTCTCTCGAGACACGGCGCTCCCTGAACTCCTCGACCTCGACACAAATATAGCAGCAGCAGCAGCAGCAGCAGTGGCAGTGGCAGCAGCAGTGCAGCGGCAGGTTTCCGTTTCAGAGCCGTCCTGCCGCTTTTTCGCCCGGATTCTTGGTCAACGAGGCGGCCTCGATTCGCGAAGCTCCCTGGGCTTCCGTGTGCCGTTTTTCTTTTCTCGGCTTTTGGTGGTGTTTCTTGGAGACCGCCCTAGTCGGCCGTTATATGTTAATTTGAATGAATGGACGAAAGAGAAGAAAGTGAATGAATGAATGAATGAATGAATGAATGAATGAATGAATGAAGACCGCCCTAGTCGGCCGCTAAGTTAATTTGAATGAATGAACGAAAGAGAAGAAAGTGAATGAATGAATGTATGAATGAATGAATGAATGAATGAATGAATGAATGAATGAATGAATGAATGAATGAATGATTCGATGAGGGAGTGAGTGATGCACAGGGTCGGAGGGTGGGCTATACTCGGTTACAACCTAAGAAGGAAATAAATAAATAAAGTAAAATAAAAAAGTCAGCTCTGCCCCAGCCATATCGCTGCCCTTCCCGCAGGGAATTTGCGTAAATTCTCTTTTTTTTTCTTTATTTCCGGTTGTACGTCACACAAACGGAGACAACAGAATTATGTTACAAGACACCGCAAACGTGAAAGCACACATATATCGTCAACCACTGGATGGACAACATCGTGATATAATATTCCTTCATAGTAAGCAGGGGTTCTGCCCTAGCCAACCACGAAGGAATACATTCTTTTGTTTTTTCTACCTCGATCAACCGGGTCGTGCTTTCTTGAAAATACTGTCTTGGTGTTCTTCTGTCCGGGTCACAGTAAAATCCCGCCATTCGTGAGCGCCATATACTAGTGCAAGCCAATCATCATGATTAGGTCAAAAGGTAATCCGTCCTCATTGTCTATTGCTAAGTACCTAATTCCCTGAGGGTCTAACGGAAAAATTTTTTTTATTGTCCCTGCCAACAGTGCAAAAAGACATGGTCATGAGTTTCTAGTAGCTCACTCATTTTCGTGACTTTACCATACGGATCCACGTTTGTGTCGCTGGTTTTAGGTCGGAAAACTTGAACGTCCTGCTAAATTTCATCAGCGATTCTGACATCGCTGCTCGTCGGAACCTAATGCTTTAGGTAGTAACGATGGACCTCTAACTCTTAATACGCGTAGTATTGGTGCTATGGTGCTATGACGTCAAGTTGTTCTGTCGCTTTTTAAATGAATGAATTAATTGTGAAACTCGGCGGGTTCACCTTCTTTCATAGTAGTCATTCGTGTTCCGCTTTTCTACATTTTCGGTGGTGCCTCGGGGTCGAGCTCATCCGTCGCTATGTTAATTTAAATGAACTGGGTGGAAACGTCGGCTACATTTTAATTCACAGTAATCCATCTGTAGTTTTCTTTTAGTACTGACAGTTCTTTGACACTGGGACCCTCGCCTGTATATTTGTGATCTTGTAATACTTTTTTGAAACCAATAAAACTGAAATGAATTGAATTGAACTCAGTCTTCTTCGTCGGTCACGAATGAATGAATGAATGAATGAATGAATGAATGAATGAATGAATGAATGAATGAATGAATGACAGGTATGTTTGTTTGGGCAAGTCAGTAAATCTTTTCGTAAAAATTTAGACGGGCGGGCCTACCTCTGTCAAAGGCTGTCTTGTCGGCCCTGGTGTTAGATTTAAATAGATCCTTGATGACGCCACACGTCACACGTGACCGCCTGGTGTCCCGCAAAGTTGTATCTGCGGCTCAGACGCACGGCGCTCTTCGTATTCGCTCTCCTGTCGCGCAACTCGTGAGTCAAATCACTCAGGCTCTCTCAGACTCGGACTCGTGACTTGATCTGACACGATTGAATCCAGGTGAGTAATGTTCTGATGAGTCGTGCTCGGCGGTTCCCGGAGCACACCCAGTGTTTTAAGTCAGGGACGGTCTTGGGGGGGGGGGGGGGGTCTATGATCCCCCACCAGTATTGACAAGGGATCTGAGACCCCCACTCCCTAGAATGTAGCGACATGAATGTGTGGCGGGCGAACTTTCTTTGTTCCCTTGTCAGCGGTGGTCGGAAGATCTTTCACTATCGTTTCGAAAATTCCACCTTGATACCTAGCAAAAATTATTGCCATGTTTTCTAATACCCGAGCCGGACACAGCGGGAAACACAGTAACAACAGCGGGGAAGACAGTAAGCCTCTAGTCGGCAACCTTCACGAGTAAAGAAAGCTTTCAGCCTCTCCGAAAATGAGACGTTAAGCTGGTTAGAATGGGCCGTTTAGATAGCAAACGCACGCACGCACAAACACACACACACACAGACGCACGCACACACACACACAGGCACGCGCACACACACACAAACACACACACACCACAAGAAGGAGGAGGAAAAGTAATGGGCATGGTCAGGGCATGTAGCGCGTAGGCAAGATAACCGCTGGTCTTTAATGGGACACTAAAGAGAAACAATGAATCGGTTTAGATTGATAAATTGTACTTTCAGAACTATAATGTCGTTACTTTCACCATCATAGGTGTATTAACAAAGAGAAAATGAAGTTCAAAGTTTCATTTTTAAATTTCGCTCCGAAATCTCTACGCCTGACGTCACAGATTTCAAAGTGTACTTATCGTATTTTGGCGCCATTGGCTCAACAAAATTTCCACAAACTTGGTATGTCAACCACGTTATGTGCAGAGAGTTTTTGCAGGGGTGGATGCGGGGGAGATGGGATCCATGTAGCGACTGAGAAGAACTCAGAGGACAATGCACTTCATTTTTACCGTTTAGGAACTACGTAGGCCCTAGCAGGCGCCGTCGAAATATGTGACGTCACGGCGAATGGTGCGGAAACTTCAAGGTGACGTCGCCACCCACATTTTCTTTTTGCGCGATTTCTCGCTTACTGAGCGTCCTCTCGCCGCAAGCGTGGTGTTTTTGGTATCGTGAAAGAGTGGTTTACTAATACGAGAAAAATCGCTTTGCTCTTTAGTATCTCTTTAAGAGTAACTGACTGGATTCCAAGAGAAGGCAAACGCGCGAGGGGATAGACAGAAAGTTAGGTCGGCAGATGAGATTAAGCAGCTTGCGGCAATAACGTGGCCGCAGCAGTCGCAGAACCGTGTTGATTGGTGAAACATAGCAGATGCCTTCGCGCTGCAGTGGGCGTAGTCAAGCTGATGATGACGATGATGAAAAATTATTTCACCCTTTCGTATAAAACGGTGCGTAAAAGGAGCTATGTCAGTCGCTTTTTCTGTATCCCTCTTTGCTTCCTACTTCAGCTACGCCCGTAACACCTACGGCACAATCGGGTGGTTGTTTCAGAGCGCTCTGACCGTGTTTGAAAGTGGTGAATTCCACAACTTTAAAAGCTCTATAACGAGAACAAAGCAGGTATGCAAGTCTCGTTCCTCCTTCCTTATCGTGTAATGGCCTTGCTTATTTTACAAGTAATGCCTCAGTTGCTCTTTTACATCGATTTTCCATAGCCTCCGGAGCGCTCTGAAACAACCACCCCAGTGTACCGTTAGAGAAGCCCCTTTGATGAAGCTAGATTTTAAGCACCGAGCACACCTCCGAAAAGCCGGGGATGAAATTGCCTGGGATACCTTGCACCTTTCCGAAGACACGCGGATCTGGGACGAGAGCCTCGTTTCCGAAATAAAAGACTCACAGGGTCCTTTATGCATTCGCCTACGACGACTCGAAGGCGAAAGTCAGCTTCTTCTTTTTCTTCTCACTCGACGTACTGATTCTCTCGACTCCAAAAGCCTTCTGCACCTAACGTGAGGCATTGCACCTAGCGTGAGGCATTGCAACCAGGTGATGCATTGCCAGCTTTCTGCACCTCACCTGGTTTTGCACTTCCTCCGTGATCGGCCCACATTTGGCGAAGCGGCGGTGTCACGTGATTACGCCACCATGTGACGTCACGGTATGTGAAGTCATAGTGATGTAATGATGACTCCACACATCCTGGCGATCTATGACGTCATAATGACGTCATATGGTGGCGTCATCGCTTGATGACTTTTCCGCTTCACTCGTGTTGACGCCGCCGACGGTCGGTTTTCGCGTTTGATGAGGTATATAAAGCTTTCGCGTTCATGGCCTACGCAGCAGGCTGCACCCCTTTTCTTAAGCATAATGCGTTAGATGCCTCATCAAACGCGAAAATTGACCGTCGGCGTCCCGCGGCTTCAAAACAAGTTACGCAAAAGGTCAGCATCACGTGATGACTTCACCACACGACGTCACTATGACGTCACATACCGTTACGTCACATGATGACGTCATCGCATGACACCGTCGCTTGGTCAAAGGTGGTGCGATCACGGAGGCAATGCAAAAGCAGGCGCAGAAAGCTCGCAATGCCTCCGGTCCTGGGTGCAGTGCAAAACCACGTTATGTGCAGAAAGTTTTTGAAGGGGTGGATGCGGGGGGAGATAGGATCTATGTAGCGACTGAGAAGAAAAAGAAGCGCAAGATGGCTTTCGCCTTCGAGTCGCCTTGGGGACCCTGTTACATAAGGGGACCCTGTGAGTTTTTGAACCAATACTCGCAAGCTCTAAAGGCACTGTGTGTCTAAGAAAGCCCCGCCACAGTGGTCTAGTGGTTATGGCGCTCGACTACTGACCCGAAGGTCGCGGGATCGAATCCCGGCCGCGGCGGCTGCATTTTCGGTGGAGGCGAAAATGCTAGAGGCCCGTGTACTTACATTTGTGTGCACGTTAAAGAACCCCAGGTGGTCGAAATTTCCGGAGCCCTCCACTACGGCGGCTCTCATAATCATATCGTGGCTTTGGGACGTTAAACCCCCAGATATTATTATTATTAATATTATTATTATTATTATTATTATTATTATTATTATTATTATTATTATTATTATTATCTGTCTAAGAAAAACAACAACAACAAACAATCAAGAAAACTCACAGGGTCCCTTATATACTCACCTAAGACGACTGGAAGTCGAAAGCCATCTTTTTTTCAGTCAATGTATTGATCCTGTCTCGCAACCCTCCGAAAGCTTCATGCACCTAACGTGGTTTTGCACGGCCTCCATGATCGGCCCACTTTTGACCTTAGCTACGATGTCATGTGATGTTACGTCACGTAACATCACTGTGACGCCATGTTGACGTCACATATTTTGGTGATCTGCTACGCCGTAATGATGTCATCACATGATGATTTTTTGCATCACTCGGGTTGACGCCGCCGACTCGGGACGCCGGTCAATTTTCGCGTTTCATGAGGCATCTGAGGCTTTCACCTTAATATGTAAATGATTTAGGACACTTTGTACAATACTATGGGAGAGCTGTGTGCAGCTGTCCCACGAAGATCCGGTGTTGAAGCTTGTAATCCCGCTTATGCTTAAAGAAAAAATTCACCGGCGATTACGATACTGCATAATGCGAATTCTGAGCGCAGCTTCGTGTTGGGGCAACGCCAACTGTGTTTGAAGTTTTGACTATCCGTAGTTGTAGCAATGCAACATTAGTTGCATATTGCCACAGAGTCTGCGAACGCTCGAGTGCTACGCACACCACTCTGTGCATTGCAGGCGTCCCGAACCAAGGGAAACGCGAACAGCCCCGTTGCGAAAGCGAAGTCAGTCGCAGTGCACGTGTCAGTCCTGCATGCGCACGAGCTCCAACCGAGGGACCAGTGCGCGTGACTGAGGAAGAAAGCGAGGTCAGTGGCTCGTCATATCGACAGACTCCGCGTTCGCTTTCTTTCGTCCTCGTTTGCTCTATCGGTTACGTCGACGCCGCTCAACGCACGAACGGGTGCCGAAGAGCTGCAGGCTCCAGGAGGAGGCAAATTGGCGCACTATGCGATGTACTATGGTATAGCTGTAAACTGTCCCTAAGGAGCATAGATTGAATGAGCTTGGCGCACCTCCAAAACGTTTAAGCGGTTCGACCGATCAGCTGGTACTTGTTGTACGAATATTACCTTGCAAAGCCGCAGATGGTGTTACGGCAGACCACGTCCCTTCATGCTAAGCATTTGTTCGCTGTTTCGCGCAATCGCAAAACGTTGAAGTAGTTGACAAAGACATTCTAGCAGAGCATAAACATTTTAGTTCGAAGCGAGCGATAGCAAAAAAAAAAAAAGAAAAGAAAATGGCTGAGGCTTGACTCATCTAAATGACTTACCGCAAGTGGAAGGTACGTCTGTCTTTGTTTTGCCACGGCCGGACAGGAGAGGCGCCCGCGTGCTTCTCCAGTCCGGCCGTGGTTTTGCAAAGACTATGCGCACAATGTTTTATTAGAGAGTTTGAGAATTGGGGCCCCAAGAAGTTTGCAAGCCGCCAAGGCGCATGCGCAGAACCCAGGCCACTCCTGGGCTCTTGCGCTCGCGTTGACATGAGGCCCGAAAATCCAAAACTAGCGCGGGTCCCCAACAGGGGCGTAGCCAGGGGGTTCAACCCCCCCCTTCGAAATTTTTCGATTTTGCTTGCCTATATATACACGCGCACATACAAACACACGCACAAACATACTTAAAGTGTGGTTGAACCCCCCCCGAAAGAAAATTCTGGCTACGCTCCTGGTCCCCAAGGCGTCTTAGGTAGCGAGCGAGACGAGGCAGACGCAGCGAGGGCCACGACGCAGTATGGCCCGCGTCTCGCATGATTTTAATTTCACCACGTGTCGCGCCCCGCAGTGATGGAAGTGCTGCTCCAATTGCTCCAAATTGCTCCAAATGAGAAATGCTGCTCCATGCTGCTCCAAACAGTAATTTTTGTTAGTAACTGCTCCGAACCTGCTCCGAAATGGCACTGGAAAACTGAAAAGAATGAACTTTAACTGCGTGCACATCTAGCCAGCCTATACAAAACCAAAAAATAACCTGTATACTCTCCTAGTATGCTGCTTGTATACTAGCTGCATACTAGCATTGTCGATATTATATATGATTTAGCTGTATATTTGTACCTGACAAGCAGGCTATTTTGGTGAAATGTGTGTGAGATTAGTTCGATATCATGCTGATTACTAACTGCTGCTGTGACGAATGTGATGTGTGACTTACATTGATTACCTTATCAGGTTTGACCTCATTTATGCCACAAGAACTGGCATTTTAATTGTACAACTCATTTAGTTTTTTTTTTATTTTCAGTGCAGACTATTTTGGTGAAGTATAAAAATGACAGATTGCTTTGATGTAGTACCGATTATAAGCTGCTGTGGCAAAATTGATATGTGATAGGGGTTTCTTTTACAATTTGGTGTTCAGCTTTATCTCTGTTATATCATCGAAGCTTGCCTTGAGGCAGCTTAGATGACCGAGTATTACGGAGAACTTAGCGCTGTTTTTGAGATCGTTTCCCATCTCGGACGTTCCTAGGCCTAATAAGAAGATCGGTGTAAAGAAATATGCAACATATGAATTTTCGCTTGCCGCGCGTGGTTCATATTTTTTACTTTTATTATATTACTAAAAAAAGTGGTAATATTGTTGCATGCGGGTATACTGGTTAGCATTTGCACCTTTTTTTCCTTTTCACTTTTTTTAACGCACTCATCCTCCGCTAGGTGACGCCGTATAGTCACACCTTGGGCACGTAAACGCTATCTCGCTATACTAAAACGCGCTGTCCGCAACGAACGCTCGCGGTACGGTAACGCTATTTCCCGCCACCACGCTAGCGCTGAGCTAATATTGTTCTAATTTCGACCTCTGGGTAGTATTGGGGTCCTTTAAACCTTCGCCTGGTCGCGTGGTACCGCAGCGGTGAGGCTCCGACAGAGCGCAGCTCTGACGCCATGATTCGGAGCGGATCACGTGGCGTGACGTCACGCCTACCACACCTGCACTCTGGCGGCTCAAGGTAATTGGATCCGATCTCGCGTAACTCAACGAAACGCTGGTTTAAGGGAATGCGGCCGCTCCAGGGACCGAAGCGGTTTTCGTGCTGTCACTGCTCCAAACGCGAAGCATTGAGAGTACAGCAAGTTTACGAGCCGTCTCTTGATGTCTGTCGAGATATCGCGCGCGCCAGCGCGTGATATCTCGACAGGCATATCTCGAAAGATATCTCGAAAGACGGTCGGGAGCTGTCTTTCGCCAGACGAAGATTTCGCCAGGCGGAGTCTTCGCCAGGCGATATTTCACCAATATCGTATTGATTCAATCTCAGTCCAGCGATTGACTTGTGCACCAAAGTTTTATCGCTCTCTACGCGTCGTGCAGGCCCAGCGTGGTTTGCGGCCGTCGTCCAGCGGTTCGCCGATGTGGCGGCCCACGCGAGGAGACACTGAGTGGCGGCCGGAGGAGTGGACAACGGCTCGCGTAGCATGATCATCGCCTGCCGGACATGCCTTCCATCTGGAGGAGCCTCATCGTGCTTCTGGTGCTCGTCATCGCCGTCCTGCAGGTGAGAGATGAGCTATACTACAGCGCCATCTATCTATCTTCCGGCCGCCGCGGCTGCATTTTCGATGGAGGTGAAAATGTTGGAGGCCCGTGTGCTTAGATTTAGGTGCACGTTAAAGAACCCCAGGTGGTCGAAATTTCCGGAGCCCTCCACTACGGCGTCTCTCATATAACATCGTGGTTTTGGGACGTTAAACCCCAGATGTTATCCATCTATCTCTCTATTCGCTTTGTCCGCTTCTCTTTGCCATAATTCATGAAATGTGGCGAATGTCGTATTGCCGATCAATATGACATTCGCCACATTTCATCGACCAAGATAGCGTTCGCTACGTCTCGCGTGGAGCGCATGCGCAGAACTTCCGAGCAAGCACTGTTCGACTGAAGTTCGAAAACAAAAGGAAACCACGAGTACTAAATCCTACCGTACTCTGACATTTTGATCACGTGTTAGAGTGTCACCCCAACACGTGATCATGAAACGCGTGTAACTCACGACAATTTTGGGTCGCGAGATTTTACGCCGAGCTGAAACAGCCTTGCTGTTAATATTTGTGGCGTTACTAGGGTCTGAACCCAGGCACCCATGCTCCAGAGGCGAGCATGTCAACCACTGGGACATGGTCGCAGAATGTGAATATATTTGAACCATCAAGGTGTAGCATCGCCTCATTTTCCTGCACCTTTAGAAGGCAGGTGTCGGCCAGACGGATTCACTCTGACCACGTTGTGGCCGGTCCACCGGCCGCAACGTTAGTTAAACGAATTGTTTTGTTTTTTTTAGGCGAAAGCCTTAGGTGCCTCATCAAACCCGAAAATTGACCGTCGGCGTCGGTTGCGAGTGAGGCAAAAAGTTATCATCACGTCATGACGTCACCATATGACGCCACCATGACGTTACAGGTCGCCGAAATTTGTTACGTCATCATGGCGCCACTACGACGTCATTGTGACGCCACATGATGACGTCATCACACAATATCATCGCTTGGCCTAAGGTGGGCCGATCACGAAGGCAGTGCAAAATCAGATGACGTGCAGAAAGCTTGCAATGCCTCCGATTCTGGAGGTAGTGTGAAACCACGTTAGGTGCAGACAGCTTGGGGGCGAGGCGAGATCAATGAATGCATCGACTGAGAAGAAAAAGATGGCTTTCGCCTTCGAGTCCTCTTAGGCTAATGGCGAATGCGTCGTAGGCGAAGGCGTCTTAGGCGAATGTATAATGGATCTTGCGACTTTTTTCAAGCTTGAGCTAGTCCGTCGGCGTTCGCGGAAACTGCGATGACGTCACCATGCGTCGCCTAGCAACGCCTTTGAGGAAGGAAAGGAGGAGGAGAGAAGTAGAGTAAAACGCATTAGCGATATCCGCTATCCACACAGGCACACACACACACATGCGCGCACGCACAAACACACGCACGCACACGCACACATTTATGGGAACCATATGATGATAAAGAAAGGGAGAAAGAAAGAGAAACAGAGAGAAGCACAGAGAAAGAGAGAGAATGAAATAAATAGTTAGCTAGAGAACGAAATAAACACAAAGAAAGAAAGCATAGCATAGCCATGTATACTACAGTATAGCAAGGAAGTGGGAAAGGGAAGTGATGTGAGGAGGAGGGGAAAGGGTAAAGCATAGCATAGCCATGTATACTACAGTATAGCAAGGTGGTCAAAGTTTGGGTGAGGAGGACTCCGCTGTTTTTACAGTGTTCGCACCAGTAGTGCGTAGCTGCCTCCATTTCTTTAGCCGTATATATATATATACATATATATATATATATATATATATATATATATATATATATATATATATATATATATATATATATATATATATATATATAATCACTCCTTTGTGCGCGACTGCGTTTGTAACCTGCATGTATTTCTCAACGTGCCCGGCTAATCTCTTTTCTTACCCGAACCGCCCACTCCGGCGGGCCACTCATGAGGCGCGTCGCGATGGCGCCTGGTGCCAGATCATTCATTGCCATCTCAGTGGTGCCATCTTTTTTGTATCCTTTTTCTTCCGAGTGCTCGCTGGGCTCCTGAAAGTGGCGTCGACGCCACCCACCCACCAGGACAGTCGCCGTTGATCCTTAATTAACGCCCCGGTCTTCTGGCCCTGTCCGGCCCCTCTTAGCTGTATGTAGCTTCATCAGCTTGAGCCACTCCCTCCTTCCCATCGACAGCGCCATCAGGCCTTTTTGGGCGCTCGCCCGTCGGTGCTTCGGCGAGTGTGCTCATTTGCCTCGTCTGTGTTCGTCTTTCTGGCTTCTATTTGGTGGTAGCAGGACAGTGTACTTGCTCTGCATCGTTGTTTTTGTAGTAGTTGCAGTAATGGTCGGCCTTCCTTAGCTTGGTTTTGCAGTAATAGTAGTAGTACTAGTAGCTGTAGTGGTTGTAGTAGTAGTAGTAGTAGTAGTAGTAGTAGTAGTAGTAGTAGTAGTAGTAGTAGTAGTAGAAGTAGCAGTAGTAGTAACAGTAGCAGCAGCAGAAGTAGTAGCAGTAGTAGTAATAATAGTAGTAGTAGCAGAAGTAGTAGTAGTAGTAGCAGTAGTAGTAGTCGTCGTGGTCGTTGTTGTTTTATTGTCGTTGTTCTTATTGTTAATGTAGTTGTAGTTGTCATTGTTGTTTCTGAGGTAGTTGTACTAGTTCTGAGGTAGTACTAGTTCTTCATTTGTTCATTTTTCCCCCTCGTTTTAGCACCACTCCTCGTGGTCAGACCTCGGCTCCCCTGTATAGTTTGACATCATATATAACGAAATAAAATACAATATAAAAAAGACTGCCACAAGTACTGACGGCGACACTACGTTGACGTGATGTCAACGACTAAGTCCCTTTAAAACTAACAGGCCAAGGATGACAAAGCGCCTTTGGCAAAGACAGGTCCATGTATGGAAACGCCGGCCAGCCTTTCTCAGTCACTATATTCCTGTTCATACAACCTCTGTAGCAAATTTGCTTCCAGCCGTCCGCTCCCACCTTGACTTCGTAGGTGCTTTCGCAAGTGTCGCATTCAAGCCGACTACAGCAAAAACGGTACAATACAAAACACAAGTCGGAATGAATTAAATATTGTATAGTTTCCTTTTTTAACATACTTTCAGAGACCCACCTGAATGAACGTTTGCTGACACCTCATTAAGAGTTGCGAGTACTTGAAAATTTAGTTCTCGTTTGCCATAGCTAGTTCGGTCAACAACAACAACAACAACAACAACAACAACAACAACAACAACAACAACAACAACAACAACAACAACAACAGCAACAACAACAACAACAACAACAACAACAACAACAACAACAACAGCAACAACAACAACAGCAACAACAGCAACAACAACAACGGCAACAACAACAACAACAGCAACAACAACGACAACAACGACAACAACAACAACAACAACAACAACAACAACAACAGCATCAACAGCAACAACAGTAGCAGCAACAACAACAACAACAGCAACAACAACAACAACAGCAACAACAACAACATCAACAACAGCAACAGCAGCAACAACAGCAACAACAGCAACAACAACAACAACAACAGCAACAACAACAACAACAACGACAACAACGACAACAACAGCAACAACAGCAACAGTGAAAACCCACGTAAAAACAGCTGCAATATTGATATATGCCATATATGTGAGTGGCGGAATCATCACGTGACTTCTAGCCACCCTAACGACGCTTCGAGAAACCACACACGTCACTGGGGGGCGGAGTGACCGAGGCTCGGCGTGCGGCCACTCTGGTTGCAGTCACGACGAGGAAGGGACGACGCGGATTAACCACCCTCTAGCAGTGGCTTCGACGAAGAATAACGTACGGGCGTGCTTTGTGGTTGATTCTGTGCACGGGCGCTTTCTGTTTCTGCACGGGCGCTTTCTGATTCTGTGCACGGGCGATTGATTCTGTGCAAGGCGGAGCGGGGGGGGGGGGGGTCTGAGGTGAGATCCCCGAGGTGTCACGGAGGAAGATTGTAGAGTGGTAGGTGACGGTATGCAGTTATATATAGCATCCACCTGAATGATCGCGTGGTCCCGCGACGCGCATAGATCACAAATGCGTGCGCGTGATCGGAACACGCGACTGCGTGGGTTTCGATTCCCTCCTAACCTCTCCATCCGCCTCATTCAAACACGCGCAGAGCATGTCGGTATATGTTGCCACACGTGCTTATTCTTCTACTTTTGATGCGATCGCGTTTCACTCACAAAAAAAATTGGGGGACCCTTAAGCTTCGCCTTTAAGAGTTGAACGCGATAGCGAAATCCGGCCCCTAGTGCGCACTTCAACCACTAAGTGCATACTTATTAATGTGTATTGTTACACACACACACGCGCGCACGCGCGCGAATTTTACAGGCTTTCGATCTAAAGCAAGAGTCGCATGGCCTCCAAGATATACGCCGCGCGCCGGCCCTCTCGGATGCCATGAAAAGTCGAGACATATTTCTCACAATGCCTCACAGAGGGCAGCACATTATCTAGCGTTTGCTGCGTTGGCTTGATATGTTTTCCTCTAGATGGACATAGTTGTCCATTTTTAGAGCTGTTTGAAAGTTCGTGTGTGTATTTAGCGGCGATGGCTGCACTATCCCGGCGTTTTTCGACGTAGTTTGATGGCCTCGCGAATGCGCCTACCGTATGGGCTCGTTTTCGTCGTGACACCTGCCGAACAAAATGCGTTAAGGAGGCTCCTTCTACTACATGGCATTTATGTAGTGTTTTTGTCCGAAGCAGCTGCAAGCAACATCGTGGCTTTGTGGTAAGACACCTGCTTGCCACGCGAACGGCCTGGGTTCGATCCTCATTGGGACCGAATATTTTATCGTTTATTTTATTTGCTACTTTCTCGATTTTTCGCTCACGGATGATTTTACGCTCACAACCAACGGTGCCGACGCCGACAGCGGAATTTCTGCGACACGAGCTCTCTAACGCTACCGCGTTAAAACTGTTACCACCGCTGATCGTAGCCCGCGCCGCAATGTTTTTTAAAACTTCGCGATCGTTTCAGACTGTCCTGTCAAGATTACGCGAAGGCCACGAGTGCACCAGCGATAACACTGGATGGTTCGATGAGGCATGCATAAAAGCCAATGCATTTCACAGACGATGAGATTAGTCGACGCCCGACATTGGTGCACGCCGTTATCTTTGTACAGCGAGTGTCGCTTGTACTCTGAGTCTTTCCTGTACTGGGCACAAGTTCGCCCAGTAAGGCGTCTCATCTTTACCGACTGCGTCCTGCTTTTCTTTACCGTCGCGACAACGTGACAACATATACCGCGGTGTCTATGCATGCGCGATTGACGCAAGTATATACGCCTTGTGCTCGAGCAACCGTCCACGCGATAACATTCTGGAAGATAGCGAAAACTAACCAAAACTAGTCAACAGTTTGCAGCAATTTTGAACATTAGGCACCATTCACGAACGCTAGCGAACATTAGGCAACGTTAACCAACTCTGTCCAACTCTACTAAACACTACACTACGGTAGCCAACGTTAGCCGACACAAGCCAACCTTACGCACCACTAGCCAACGTTAGATGACGATAACGAGTAACCAATATCAAACAACCTGAGACAACGTTAGTAACAGTAGCCAACGTTAAGCAAGAACTAGCCAGAACTATAGTAATAATAGCGAACATTAACCAGGGCTATTATGCGTCCAGGGGTCGCTCAGTTCTCATTTAAATTCCGTAATGGGTTCCTAATTGAGTTTTCTTTGAAAATTCATCTTATAGTTTCAAAAAGCCTCTAACCCACCTCCGCTAATTTCGTAACATTTCAAGTAAACGCTCGCATCGAGTTCAGAACGTCGTCACGATCAACAATGTCAAACGCGGCAGCGCTACGAGCCGCGGGCGCACCGCAAATTCGAAATAATAGTCCCCTCTCCTCTCCGGGCCATTCGGTAATCCGCAGCGTTGGCCGTGACGTCAACATTCTCGTCTGCTCATGTCATCCACAAAAAGAACCTGTTTGTCTGCACAGAGGTATGCGCTCTCTCGCCGCTCTTCCTCCTCGCATGGTGGGGAGGAGCACTCGGCTAGGAGGAGAGACGAGCCGACGAACGAAGCATAGCAAAGGAAAGAGCGAAACGAGAGAAGGGTTCTTTCATATTATCAAACGCGTGTAACTCCGCTATTACGGCACCGTTTCGGAAAATTCTTGCGGCTACGTGTTCGTTGAAGACTGGTGCACAACTGCAACACCACAGCTAAATTTCGACCCCTGGGTGGTTTACAGCCACTTTAAGATTTATTTTGAAACGGGAAAAGGTCGTGAAAGAATAAGGGAAGGGTATAGAAGGCACCGCAACGTCATTATGACAATGTCAGCTTCCGGCCAACACACTCTCCAATGCATATTTGTTACTTCTCGATGTCTTGCATATAAAACGATTTCTGTTCGTCCCTCTACACCTGTGTCTGACCTTACTACGCATGCGCAGGTGGTGCACATCGCCCTGCTGTCTCGGCTCGAGGCCCGCAAGAGCCGCGGCGCAGTCTCCGGAGGCGACGCGTCGCTGGCGCAGCGCGATGCCTTCGAGGACCGGAGCCAGATGCTGGCCGCCATCCGGCGCAGCGCCGTGCTCGACTCCAGCGGAGAGTTCCACATCGTCAACTTCCTCGCGCGCGCCGACAGCCTACTCGGTGAGGGACGCTTAGTATTTCTTTTTTTTAAAACCTCGGAGCTGCGTAAGCCGGCCGTGATCTGTCCAACGCGAACAAAAAACCTCGGGCGGGCATGCGCCGCAGGAATTGCGCAAGTCCCACTACCGAGTAAAGCAAGTGCGAGCGTTAAACGAAAACGAACACGTGAAAGAGAGAGAGAGAGAAAGAAAGAAAGCGATAGAAGGAAAGAGAAACAGAAAAATATAGAGAAAGAAAGATAATAAATACATAAAAAGATAGGAACACAGAGAGTGACATAGACAGAAAGAAAAAGAAATGGAAAGAGGAAGCGATAAATAGGGAGAGAGAAGTAAATATAGAAGGAGCGAGAGAGAGAAAGAAATGAAAGAAAGAAATAGAAAGAGACAGAAAAAAATAGATATATACAAGAAGCAGAGAGAAAGAGAAGAAATAAAGAGAAAAATAAAAAGAAAAAAAAAAGTCGCCCAACTCTGATGTTGGTTCCAGCCTTGCGCCACTAGTGCGAAGCTGCCATAGTTTTTTTTTTTTTTAACAACGAAGCCGCTAAAGCCCATTCACACCTGCGACTAACACCGGTCGCGCGACTGGCGACCACAGAGCGACTCAAGGGGAGCTATATGTGAACGCACACAGATTATGGTGCAATCTATACCCTTCGCCACGCCGAACTCACGTCCGCCCGCACTGTGATTGCCTCGTAAATTACGCTGACGTTCTGTCCCTGCGCGTCTGATTGGCTCAGAGGTTTGCAACTGTAACAGTGCGACAAAAAAATCCAGCAGCGAGCGACCGAGCCAAAGCAGCCGCTTTTCAACCAAAGCGGCCATCGGCGACTAGCTTGGTCGCGCGACCCAGCTCTGAATGAGCTTTGAGTGGTGCGTTGGTCGCAGTTGATCGTGTCGTTGAAGAACGTTGACCCCAGTGGACGAAGAAACGTGGGCCGATCCGGAGGTATACCGCAATAACTGACCGACCCGCGGTATTGCGCAGAGAGTGAAGAGGCTTAAGCGCGGATTGAAGACTCCTGCGGAGGTTCTGTATGGTGTTATGTAAGCTAGCCAGGCCGTTCCGGATTTTGTAAAGCGTGAAAGATGAACGGTGGCTGGGTAAGAAGAAGACTTAAGCACAAGCACTTTACGCAAAGCGTGATGAAGCACCTGTTGCATCCGCAGTGAGAGGCGTGCAGGCTTTCACAAACGGTCTTTATGGACAGTGCTGCGTATTGGCGTCGTGAAAGAGACTAACAACTAAGGTACAGCACACAAACAAAAGACACATAAAGGCAAGGTTGCACTGCAGGACGCATGCGCACAGGTTCGGTGACGTCACCTTCGCTTCGTTAAGTAAAAGTGGCAACTGCACGTGCTGCATTCCAGGGATCAACACAACTTCGAACCAGCCCGAACCACTGGCTGCAGCTTCCAGTGTGTAGCCTCCGGCGTGTAACGATGTTTGAAGTTTATTTTCATGAGTAGGTAAATTCAAAACATGCGTAAATACTGTATAGCCCCTTAGCTGATGGCTTGTTGGGGAGCCATTTACAAGTATGTAAAAATATACACAAACACTAACGTGTTATAGACAGTAATAGGCAAGTTAGGGATATACAGTTAAAAGAGAATGAACATCAAAAAAACAACACATAAAAACACTCTAGATAAAAGGTATACAGTAAATTCTCACGACACAAGATCTCGTTCGAGACTTCAACGTAAAGGAAACAAAATAGAAAGGAAAAGGAAAGAAAGCATATAGATATATAAGTGCATAAATGAGCGTTTCGCATAGGTATGGCGGACAGTTGCTGAAAATAGTATTTCTTTAAGGAATGTGACATATTTCTATTTCGTTTTACATCGAATGGGATGTTATCCGATAATTTTGTGCCGATGAATTCAACTAATCTATCGCCATATACATTTCTTGTGGGAGGCATATTAAATTTACCAAAAATTTTATTACGTATTGCGCGGACCGGTATATGGACATATCGAATGGATGGTTTTCACTTGCTATGCTATTGACGTATTTTACCACATTTATCTGCTCCCTCTGTCGCAGGTTCTCGGAACCACGTGCGTCCGGACGTGACCCTTGTGACGCAGAGCACGGCCAACCACCTGCACTACCTAGTGGCGCTGAGCGAACGCTGGCGGGGACCCCTGGCGGTCACGGTGTTCGCGCCACGGTCGCAACTGTCTCTAGTCGTCGAGGTGCTCGTGCAACTACGGCGATGCGTGCCCGCTCTCAGGTGAGCGGTCGCCACGTGTACAGCCCTGAAATTTTTATTGCGATAGCAATTATATGGACATTCTCGACGGGATTTTTCCGTCGCCGTCGTGTCCCTCCCGTATAAAGTCCGTCGCTCGGCGGGTGCATTCGGTCGGAGGTGGAAGGGGGGGGGGGGTTGTCGCGGGGCAGAAACTTTGAACTTTAAATCTAAGGGCGCGGTCGCGATCGCTGGCGCGCGCTCTATATCACAGCGGGCGGCTCGTATACCCTTCGACGTGCTGCGCTCTCAACGCGAAGAGACTATGCGGAGAGCATCGCTCCCTGGAGCGGCCATATTCTCTTACACGAGCGTTTTGTAGTTACACGAGATCGTATACAAAACAGTTAGCTGCCAGCCTCACTTAGTATAACAGTACAATTTGTTGCTATCGGATTCATTGCTTCGGCCTTGCGGTGAAACTGCGACTTTTTTCAATAATATCACACGAGTGTCGACCGCAGGCTACGGTAGTTTCTACTGTCGACGAGAAGCAACAAGATCTACGATACGACGATCGCCGTCACACCGACTTTGTGAAGACATGATCGCGTAGATAATATAGTGCGTATGCATCTCTAAGCAAACAACGTAGCAGATGGCGCTAGCCCACGTGTGGGCTCTCTGCGATTGCGCATCACGCAGGAAATCTCGTTACTTCTCCCCTGTATTAAGCGCTACCATATCCAAGGATAAACGCTCGCGCGATATTATTAAAAACTTGCAAGTGTGTACTTTGAAAGCTGTTTATGGATCATCCTTGCACCTCAATGAAGTAATCAGTCATAGCTTCAGTCATGGCGTCATCATAGCTTCAACAACCAGCGCAGAACGGACAAAAGACAAGAAAGGGAACATAGACAGCGCTCGTCTATGTTCCCTTTCTTGTCCCTTGTCCGTTCTGCGCTGGTTGTTGAAGATGGATTGCCAACTAGCCCAATCTCAAACTTTGTCATCATAGCGTCAGTCAATCAATCCCTTGGAAATCAGTTAATCAACTGATTGTGAAAGGATGTCCTTCGCTTCCGAAAAATGAGCGCCCTTTGTCAGGAGGCGTGCTCAAGCTGTTAACCTTTATGCATAAATTTATTGATTGGTGCAATAACTCACTAATTAAGTAGTCTGGTAGCTTTCACACCGTGTTTTACTATGCCTAAGGGCAAGTTCCGAAAAAAAAATAAATATATAAAGAGTTGTCGTGTTATTGGCAAGCGATCTCGCTTTTTCATGAAAAGCCGATGTTTCAGGCGCGGTGCAAGAGGGCCTTTTAACCACAAATAAATGACGAGAACAGCATCAGCACCTTGTCGATCTCACTCTCCATCTCCACGTAATATCGCAGAACCTCGTTGATACGTTCCCGTTTCGTACGATTTCCCGGTTCCAACGTTCGCGGTATCGTTATCAACTCAAACCGCGCGATGTTTTAGTGAATTCGGACAGTACGTTTTCCCGGATAGTACGCTTTTTCTGCGTTTTTTGTTCAGCAACGTATCGACGAGGTTATACTGCACTTAGAAGAATACACTATGGGCGAGTTGGTAATACATGATGATTAACAGGAATGCGAAAAAACGCGGGACACAGCTAAGAAAGCTGCAGGACAATCACATACTAACAACTGAGCTTTTATTGAAAAAAAATGAGTATATATATATATATATATATATATATATATATATATATATATATATATATATATATATATAGAAAGCAAGAAAAAAACAAAAACACGCGTTCACCACGAACAGAACCAGAAACCTCAGATGTGCGAATCCAGGCACCTTATCTCAGGCTTGTTTAACGCGAGAGAAGGTTTTGCCGCACAGTTATCACCAGCTTTGAAAATTAGGGAAACTTCAACGAGATCTCGTGCTGTCGGGACCCTATGACGTGTGAGCACTTTGGCATCAGACAGGGGTGGAGTGCAACCACAATCGCGGCAGTGCAGGGACCGATTCTACGAAGGTTGACTGTTCAGAGATGAGCTGTGGTCGCTCACGTAGTCGTTCAGACAGTGGCCTGTCTGTCCTATTAATTGATTAATTAATTTACTTATTTATTTCTACACACCGTCAATCCAACAGGGATTATAACAGGTGGGCAAAGTGAGACAGAGATTTAGTGCAAATAAAAAAAAATCAAGAGACGTAACAACGTGTTAAAATTGCGAGGCTATCAATTCGCTTTCAATTTGAAACTTGAAAAAAAAATTGAAAATTAGTTTAGAGAAAGTGGCTTAAGATGGGCTACTGGTAATGGAAGGCGTCAGCTATACCATTCTCTGTTCGCAAGTTGAAAGAACGAGAACTTGTAGGCATCTCTGCGAAGTCTTTAAGAGGCAAGGGCATGAGATTGTTTCCGGCGGGTAGTTCTGGCTGCGGGTTGCTTTATGAAACGGGACCTGTCCGTGAACGCAGGTGAAAGACACTTGGTAAACAACTCTCTTACTAGACTCTGTACCTGTACTTTCTCAAATCTCGCAGGTACAACGCGAGCTTCCACCTGGTCTACCCTCTCAAGAGCCCCGGTTCCCACCAACCGCCGGACGGTTCCAACCTGCTGCTGCCCGATGACAATAACAGCAGCGGCGGCGGCGGCACAAACGCCGTCGATGCTGCTTCCAGTTCCTCCTCGCCACTCGGAGGAACTATGTCGTGCGACTCGGTGGCCGCGAGGCTCCAGCGCTCGGTGCCCGGACCGGAGAACTACGACCTGGGCGTGTCGTATCCGGTGAACCTCTTGCGCAACGTGGCTCGCCGCAACGCCCTCACCGAGTTCGTCATCGTGCTCGACGTCGACCTCCTGCCCAACGACGGCCTGCACGCGCAGTTCGTGGCGTTCGCCCGGGACAACCGGCTGTTCGTCGACTCGCACCGCGACGACAAGACCGTATACGTGGCGCCAGCATTCGAGGTGAGCATAGTAGTACTATAGTGCGATTGTGCGCCGCTCAAGTACTACAGACTCGTTTACGCGAATGCGGCAGTAAATAGCGTATCGCATTTCCTAGCGCATTGCGGCACAGTGTGAATACGTCTACTTGGGGCAGGTAGTGACCGCAGATACGAACCATGAGACTGAAGTAACTATACCCCGCGTCTCCTTTTGGGTTTCGTCGTCGTGGACATGGTCTACGCGATTGGCTCCGGCTGCGTGCTACCGGAACTAATCGCGGAGCTCACGATACAAAAACAAAGAGACGCTAAGCGATCTAGGACAACCTATTAACAACCGTATAAATTACGGGGTTTGTTTATTTCTAAGGCACAAAGCATCTGAATATGTTACTCAGCCTAAGAACGAAAGAAACTCGCATTACGGGTGGTGAAATCATTGACCTATTCCTTGGTGCGAACGCATTTACAGCAAGAATTTTCGCTAGCTTCCGTAGCGTTGCACCTGATGTACGAAACGTAGTAATGTTGCTGAGAAGGATGAGGCATAGGTCCAAGTATTTTTCCGATATCTAGCGGGGCTTGGGAAGTCGAACGTATTCTATTTAAGAAACAAATTCTTTCTAGTCTTTACGCTTGGCAATCTAACAAGACATGTTCCGTCGTTTCTAATGCACCACAGTTGTCATTTTTCATTTCCTACGTGCCTCTATGCACGTGAGAGTACGCTTGCACCGAAGCGGCATGGTAGCCGTTTCACCTACTGCGTACGCGAGCGCCGCTTGATCCCCTGGCGGACGCATTTGCAGGTTCGCGAGGGTGTTCCCTCTCCGCGGGACAAGGCTTCCCTTCTCCAGCGCGTGGAGGCGATGGACGCCCGGCCCTTCTACCTGGAACTGTGCTGGAAGTGCCAGAAGCACACCGACTACGAGGCCTGGCAGCGAGAGCCTCCCGGCGACAAACTGGCCGTGCTCTTCGAGGTCCTCTGGCGCGACCCCTGGGAGCCCTTCTACTTCGGTCGCAACTCGGCGCCCTTCTACGACGAGCGGTTCCGGCAGTACGGCTTCAACCGCATCAGCCAGGTCTGTGGTTTCTCTACATATATCCACGGTGCTGTGTATTCTCGGCATATGCTTTCTCATAGCTGAGTTGAACCAAATGAAATCGGTGCGATTAAAGGGGCCGTGATAAACAATTTTCGATTATAATCTGTGTTATCTGGCTTAATCCTATTGCGATCCCAAATAAGCTGGCGAAATTTTAGCGCATTCGGTGGAATACCTAATTTATAATTGAATATTTTTATGAACATGCGAGTGGGCTGAGAGTTGGGCGGCACTGGCGCACTCGCGAGTCGTGACGTAACAGGCTGCTTGCCCTGCGAGCGTCTGCGTTCCGGCGGACGTTTTTGCTCCCTGGTCATCTGCGCGCGTAATCGAGCTATTTAAGCGTTGTTCAGCTTGGCATTGCAAACTGAACGATTTGCCGCGGCTGATACTTTGGTAGAAGACGGCGGCTCCGCTCCTGCAGCACATGACGTCACACACGCCATGGCAAAATAGCGGTCGCCGTCGGTGGGCGGGGTTTATAGCCGGCGAATTGTAGGGCCAATTTCGCACTGAACTATTCTTTTAGAGTCCGTTTTTCATATATGTATAGGCATAACAGACCCTTTGCTTCTCTTTTTCGCTGAGAACCGCAAATTGCTCGGTGGCCGTGTCATGGCCCCTTTAAGTGTTCCAATTCTCAGTTCAAAGGACGATTAAGTATCTTAACTAGCCCAATTCGCAGGTCTAAAGGTCAGACCTGATATGCGTGTTTAGAGCAAATGGTAAACTATCTAGAGTATTGTGTACCCTGCTATGGAAGTGCCTTAAAGGGCCCCTCACCAGGCCACATAGCAAATTTTAGTTAGACGCTGGAAGTTGTTGTGTGCCGAATGAAGAGCAGTATGCCGCAAGAATTTTTCAAATCGGTTCATTACGAGCTGAGAAAAACAATAATTTGTAGCGGCGCGAAACCATGATGCGAGGAGGCGAGTTTCAAACCCTTGCCACTCGCCCCGTGTAGCCTTCGCAAGCCAAATCCCTTCCCTGCCCTCTTCACTTGACACATACGCATGAACACGTCATGCGCATGCATGGTCACGTGCGCATGACGTGCCTGAGCCAGCCCGAGCACGCGAGCGGCGTTGCACGGCCGCTACCTTTGTTTTTATGTAGCGGCCGTGGGCGTTTTGTCGGCGTTCTCTGTGGTGCACTGCCTGTTTCTGCGGGACGGGCATGAAAGTTGAGACATTTGTACGGGCACGAGAGTGGCGGTATCATGAGCCAGTGCCGCATTAACGTTTACTTAGACGCGGTAGAATAAATGAGCATAATGAGTGCTCGAACGCGCCAGAACCTTACTTTCGTTTCCAGGGCTGGCGCCTGCTCGATGCGCTAACCGCGGGTGCACGAACGCATGGGAAAGGGAGGCACATTAGCCCCGCATCTCGCTGCAATTCACGAAAAAGAAAATGAAAAAGATGCACAAATTCCCTTTGTGTGTCTCATTATTTCTCTCAAGTTTTATTAATCTGTTCAAGCAACAAATTACAGAAACTACACATGTCGTGTCAAATAATTATCGCAGTGTCACGTGCTACTGTTGGCGACGTCAGAGCACAGTCGTCTACGTAGAGGAGCGGCGTCACAGCACTACCATCTACGTAGGGCCATTTTCTCATGTACGTCATCCCCTCATTCTCTAAAGCGCGCGCCCGCGAGAGGAAGGGCAAGCAGCGTTCACCTTGAAATTTGACCCATTTCCGCGGCGCGTAGCCTTGCAAATTTTGGCAGACGTGATCGTGAACGCTCAGTGTATGCGTTGCGCTCGTTAGCTCAAAATTGTCAAACCTGGTGAGGGGCCCTTTAAGCCGTCCTGCTGGTCAACAATTGCAACTGTACTATAAATTGCAAAGTCATGTCTGCAAATTACGCGAAGGTGACGAGAGACGCGACGCAGAAGCCGTCGCTCAAGCTGCCGCTTACCAAAGCAAGCCCCATTCACGCGACGGCTTCGGCGACGAATTTCTACACTATTAATGAAAAAAAAATTCGGCATATTCACTTAACTAAGTACTAACCGTTTACTAGTCACGAAAAGCACTAACCTCTTAGTAGACGAAGATAGTAAAATGAAAGTTAGCGAAATCCACTACCTTGTTAGCTAGTAAATAGTACTAGCATCGGACTGTTCGTATGTTACTTAGTAACCGCAATTGCAACTTCGTAACCGTTCTAACGCTAGTAGACTGCAATTACCCAGCAAGAGGCTTACGCCTCTTGTGTTTATATGTGCTGTGTGCATTGCCATATCAAGTTGATTTTATTACAATAACTTATGTAAGATGAAAAAAAAATAAATACAACGAAACGGCATGGCATTTACTTGTAACGCAAATGAATAACCGCTAATTACCGCAAGTAATTACCGCGGTGTCCACACATCGCGCCAACGTACTAGGTCCTAGGGCTAAGTTTTGTTTGAACGAATTTTATAGCATTCCTGCGTTTGGTATGTAGCTGCCGATCATTTGCCCGTTGACTGATGTCAATCACATTCGTACGTCAGCGCTCGCGCGCGCCAATGAGAAGGACGAAAAGTACCGATAAAGAAGGTGACGAAACGGAAGTGTGTACAGATCTTGAATAACGACGGCAGCAACGACAGTGTAGACAGGAACAGCTCGGCATGCAACAATGACGATTCTATAGAATAGCGTGGTCGCGACAAAATCAGCGGCTACGAGCGAATCAATAAGCGCCAGTTAGTCCCGAATTTAATTCCAACTGAGATGTGCAATCGCTGCGGCTGTGTAGTCGTGAAACTTCGTGCGGGATCGGGCGTACACGTCGACGTTGCGAAATTATTGTTATCGTCATCATTATTATTGTTTTATATGAAAAACATACGTACGGAAACACTTTATGCTCAAAGGACAAAGAGAACGGAAGAGAAGCGACCGTTTCTTCGGCAGTCCACCGGGTTGGGTGGGATCCATTGATAAATGACGTCATCATAATCAGCGCATAATCATCAAGGTCGTCATCATCGTCATCAGAGGCTGGCAACATCCACCTAGATGGGTACAACGCCTATGTACTCATTCGGGAGGAGGAAAGAATAGAAATGTAGGACACGAAGATTGGAACATAGAAAGAGTAAACAAATAGCCAAATCGCAACAAACACTGACAAAAATACACTACGATACAGCAGACACGCTTGAACGCAAGAAACAACAACAAATAAAGGTCAATGAATGCTGTAATTGAGAGGAACGATCTGGTCGTCGTCGGGTTAATTCTCCGTGTTACAACCTAATTCTATCTCGTGTTGTGCAATTTTACGAGAGCGGGGTTTAATGGAAGAAGGCAACTAGTAAGCAACAGAACATTGGAACATTTCGACTGTACGTGCGCCTGCCCGGGTCAGGAACTATACGCGGTTGCCAGATTGTCGCAGCTAAGGACAGAAGGCCACTCGCAACACTTCTGCGAGTTACAACAGGCTTCCCTTGAAAAGAACAATCGCCGTGACTACTTTTTTTTTTTTTGTACTCTACGTGTATTCATCCGTGTAGCCAAATGTTTTTGGGGTTTATAGTCGGTAAACTACGCGTACCACACTTCTTTCTGGTTGTCCGGTTATAAGCTCTCCGGAGATGCCATGCACAGGCGCCGGACGGCGCGGTGATAAACTGCCTGCCTCCCGGGTGCAGTTGCGTCGTGCGCGCCCTCTCGCGGACTTCGGGAGAGATTAATATGGTGGACACCTTGCGTTGTCGGGTACCCTCTCTCCGCATATCGGCGGTTTCCGCTGGCCTCCGAACCGAGCGACTATTCCTTATCCGGCTTGGGAGCTCGATGCTGTGGCCGACATTTATATACACAAGCAAAACAGAAAGTTTACGCGTCGCAATAGCCGTCCGTGTGCGGGCTACGCCATTTAGCTAATTGCTCGCCGCTGCTCCGGATTAATTGCGTACCGCTCTACGTGTGTCTACAGGGCTAATTGGTTTCCGAACTCTTCCGAGTCCTGGAGAGATCTATATGGCAGTTTTGGTCGTAAGTAGGACAGGCGAAAACTTTCGCGTCCTGTTCTGGACATCGGCGACCCTGCGGTGTGGCCCTCTGGCGGATATGTTTTGGAATATTCCTGAACATACGTACGGAGCTGAAACCTGCAGGCTTACGAAGAGAGTTCAACTTAAGCTCTGGAGGACGCAGCGAGCCATGGAAAGGAAAATGATAGGTGTAACCTTAAGGGGCGAGAAGAGAGCAGAGTGGGTCAGGGAACAAACGGGTGTTAAGTTCATCTCAGTCGAAATCAAGCAGAAGAAATGGACACGGGCAGGGCATGCAGCACGTAGGCAAGATAACCGCTGGTCATTAAGAGTAACTCACTGGATTCCAAGAGAAGGCAAGCGCACGAGGGGGGAACAGAAAGTTAGGTGGGCAGATGGACAAGTTTGCGGGTGTAACGTGGCAGCAGAAAGCACAGGACCGGGTTGATGGCGGAACATGGGAGAGGTCCTTGCCCTGCAGTGGGCGTAGTCAGGCTGATGATGATGATTCTCGAGAAATGTACCTTGCTAACAGAGGTCGTATACTGACTAGAGTTTCATTGTAATAGGCGTGCGTAAGGTTTTTCAAATTTTCACGGATTACATACCCCGCAGGGGCGTCTGCGCAAGCAGGCGTTTGGTGTGTAGCGACACCACGGACCCGAGCTAACGGGGGGGTTTCGACCCCCTCCCACGCCTAGCCGTGCGTGGCTTTGCCGTGTCCGGGGAAAAGGGGATCCTGGGGGTTGAGCCGACGCCGGGTGATTGGACCATTAAGGCCCCCCGGTAGAGGCAACACACCCCTTTGGCCCCGGCTTCACGTAGACGGCACCCCTGGGCTGACCCACCCAGGGGAAACCGGCAGTCGCCTTTTCCTGTCTCTCTCTCTCGCCTCATCTTCGTCTTTCTCTATTACTTTTTAATCTTTCCTGTCCTCTCCTCTCTTCTATTCACTTCAATTTTCCAGGCGGCGAGGGTTAACCTTGTGTATCATATCCAGTCTTGGGTATGAATATTTGGTTATAGCGACGGTGTATAGCTGGCGTCTGCAGGTTCTCGAAACCTGTAGCGCCCCCATGTTGGGCTCGGTGGTGGGTGGCTACCACCGTCGCCGAATTTCGAAACCATCCTATGGCAGACGCTTTCCCTCATCTTCCAGATCGGCCTGTAAAAAGAGGTCGCACCGAAGCACCTTTCCACTTTGAACTCCGTACCAACTATGACAACTTTCCTCGTTTCCACGTCTTGCACAGCGAAGGAACATCAAGCATGCGTAAACTGTCCCCATTCCTGGTGGCGAAATCTCTTGGAGAAGCTATTGGCAAAGAATACAAAGCATCCAAAATGAGCAGCGGAGATCTTCTAATTGAACTGAAAAAGAAAGAACAAATACAAAAGCTATATGATCTAGTAAGCATCGGCAACACTGATATCACAATTACCGCCCATCGTTCGCTGAACACCTGTAGGGGCGTTATCTCCGAAGAAGACTTCCTGAACCTCAGTGACGAGGAACTCCTTGAGGGTTTCCAAAATCAAAATGTCATAAAGGTTCAAAGAATAACAATGAGACGAAACAATGAACAACTCCCAACTAAACACCTCATCCTAACTTTTGGGACAAGCACTCTCCCCAGCTCTCTGGAAGCAGGATATCTTAAGATAAATGTCAGACCATACATACCGAACCCGAGGCGCTGCTTCAAGTGCCAAAGGTTCGGCCATGCATCACAATCATGCAGAGGCAAGGAGGCATGCGCCAAGTGCAGCGCCAATGGCCACTCAGCTGAGAAGTGTCAGGAATCCCCCTGCTGCGTGAACTGCAAAGGCGACCATCCAGCCTATTCTAGATCATGTCCTGTTTGGAAGAGAGAAAAAGACGTAATTGCGCTGACTGTCAAAGAGAAAATTTCATTTTTTGATGCAAGGAAGAGGCTTGGAGTCTTGCCTCAGAGAAGTTTTGCCAGCGTGGTGCGGCAGGGGGCAGCACCACAACAGCTTCAGGAGCATGCAGCGGTCACCACCCGCGGGCCCGTAGCAGCTCCACCTGCCCCCGTGGAGGTAGCAGCCAGTGCTGCTCCATCATCATCAAAGGCGAGCCCACAGACGCTGTCTGCACAGGGCCCGCGACTTAACCGAACACCAAGGCCCGAGACGCGCGTCTCCGGGCCAAGCCCTCGATCCTCCAGTGCCTCTGAGAAGGCTATGGAGGTCGATGGAAAAACCATGGCGTCATCGACGCCGAAAGACCAGCGTTCTTCGGAGCGCACTAAAAAAGAAAAAAAAATCATCCTGAACACACAAAAAAGGGACCGGTAACCTGAATGGTTACCGATCTCACTAGCAATAAATATCTGTCACCAACACAGGTCACCTTTATATTTTGACACCAACTGCTCATCTAAACTGATCGCTTTAGTCTTTTCCTTTTTTTCAATCACTATGGCTTTTATCACACAATGGAATTGTAGAGGCCTCATCCACAATTTAGGTGACATTAGGCACATTATGAATACATACTCACCTGTAGCATTCTGTCTCCAGGAAACAAATTCTGGGTCCAAAAAACACTAACTTCCTGAAAGGTTTTAGCGTATTTCGAAAAGACCGCGAAACTGCCAACCGACTATCGGGAGGAGTCGCCATCGTAGTAAAAAGCGGCTTTCCCACCGAGCCATCACATTAAACACCTCTTTTGAGGCCTGTAGCAGTTCGGATTATCGCACACAAAACCCTCTCCATCTGCTCAATTTATATTCCCCGCACGAGCATATAACTGTGCGAGAACTCGAGGATCTAACAGCGCAACTACCAGAACCATTTCGTCTTAGCAGGGGATTTTAACGCTCACCAGTACGCTATGGGGCAGTGGAAAACAACAGACCAGAAAGGACAAATAATTGAAGATTTTATTTTGTCAAACAGCACATGTCTTCTAAACTCTGGCACCACCAACATACTTCTCATCGAGTACTCGCAAGTTTAGTTGCCTCGATTTAGCATTTTGCTTCGCCATCAATTTTTAACGATCTTAAATGGGAAGTCCTGGAATCTTCATACGGTAGCGACCACTTACCCGGCAATAATAAAATTGCCATCGACACTCCCCACCCTCACCTCGAAACCACGCCGTTGGCTGATCAATCTTGCAGACTGGCCCTATTTCAGGAGATTGCAAACTAGAAGACATCTTTTCGCCAGAAATGAGCATTGATGACATAAACGATAAAATCACAGAAATCATAATAGCAGCCGCCGAAATAGCAGTACCGCGATCATCAAGTCGTGTCCGAAAAAAGCGAAATGCCTGGTGGACAAGGGAATGTAGCGAGTCAAAGAAACTACAAAATAAAGCCTGGGGCATCCTGAGGAGGTACCCACTTACAGCAACCTCGTGAACTTCAAGCAGGCTAAAGCCAAAGCCCGATATATCCGGAGGCAGGCCGAAAAAACATCATGGCAGGAAATACATATCCTCTATCAATAGCACAGTCACATCTAAAATAATATGGCAGCAGCTGAGAAAGTTCGGAGGCGACTATTTCAGCCTATACCCTACCCATTCTTACAAGTCCAGACACTCAAACAACATACAAGAGCAGGCAGACATCTTAGGGCAACACTTTTACAACATCTCCAGCTCAGCCCAACTACTCGGATACATTCCTGAACCACAACAGTCTGCAGAAAAGCAGAAACTGCCCCTCACTGGTACTTCACATGAAGCTTACAATAAACACTAACATTACAGGAACTAAAGATCGTACTCTCAAATGGCAAAAAAACGGCTGTGGGACCTGATCGCATACACTATTCCATGCTAGCACATCTCTCCGAAATATCCAAGAAGCTTTACTGACATTTTTCAACATGATATGGCAATCTGGAAAAATGCCAAACAATGTGAAAAATGCAATAGTAGTTCCCTTTCTAAAAGCTGGTAAACCCCCTACATCGCCGAGCAGCTACAGGCCGATTGCCCTAACCAGCTGCTTGGCAAAACATATGAGAGCATCATAAACTGCAGATTGTCTTTTATCCTATACTCAAGGAGATCTGATAAACAAACATCAATGTGGATATAGAAAAGGTTTGTTCAACTACTGATCATCTTGTCAGACTGGAGCATGAAATACGAGAGGCATTTCGATACAAGCAACCACTGTCTCGCGGTTTCTTCGAACTGGAGAAGCCTAGATGATACCACGTGGAGATTCGGAATTCTTCAGAGACTCGCTAACCTAGGCCTAGGCTTTCGTGGTAAAATGCTGAACTGCCTATCCGATTTCATGACTAACAGAACATTTCAGGTGCGGTTGGGCACTGCACTTTCACGCACATTTGTCCAGGAAAACGGCGTGCCTCAAGGCTGCATTCTTAGCACAACTCTATTTATAGTTAAAATGAATACTATTAACGAGGTCATACCACCCACAGTTATTATGTACTCTTTATATGTTGACGACCTCCAAATCGCTTCCCGTGCGTCGAGCCTATCAACCTGCGAGAGGCAACTTCAAGTTACCATAAATAAACTGGTGCTCTGGGCGGACAAAAATGGTTTCCGATTCTCATCACAGAAAACTGTCGCTGTTCTGTTACGCTAAGAAGAGGATTACACCCTGACCCAGTTATGACATTAAACAGCATTGCAATTACGATAAAACATGAACACAAATTCCTAGGCGTCACATTCGACAAAAAACTGAATTTTGTGGCTCACATAAATGCACTGAAAATCAAGGCACACAAAGCGCTTAATATATTGAAAGTCTTATCGCATAAGCACTGGGGTTCCGATCGGATATGCCTACTGAGGATTTATCGTTCGGTAGTACGCAGTATTCTAGATTACGGGTGCGTTGTTTACGGCTCGGCAAGAGAGTCATACATTCGGCGCCTGGACCCCGTACACAATCTCGGTCTGCGTCTATCCAATGGCGCCTATAGAACATCCCCTGTGCAGAGTTTATACGTAGACTGCAATGAACCTCCGCTAAGCCAGCGTCGAGTATTTTTAACCGTCTCATATGTTTAAGAATCAGGTCACTACCTCAACACACATATGCCATGACATTACCACGAATTGCTACTCACGCTTACACTACTCTAACAAACCACACTCCATCAAACCACTCATTCTACGTTTCGAAGAGCACTGCCAGGCATATGACATTTTAATGATGCTCTAAATATCACCAAGAAACCGCCGAGACTGCCGCCGTGGTCGGATCTGACGCAGCTTTGTGATCTTTCACTGGCTCGCCTGAAGAAAAAAGACACCGCACAAGAGCACCTAACTCAGGAATTCCGCGCACTTCAGGATAAATACAAAGATTATACCGAGGTATACACGGATGGCTCGAAAACTAAAAACCACGTCGGAGTCGGAGTGTGATGGAGGAGGAAAGCGCTATCAGCGTTAGAGTGCCTCATATCATGTCCATTTTCAGCGCCGAAGTCTACGCCCTACGGGAAGCAGTGCAAAAAATCATCACAGGTAAACACAAAAAAGCAGTCATTACACTGATTCTTAAGTGCACTACAAGCGCTAAATCTAAAATCTGAGTGTGAACCGTTAATGGTGATATTTTAAACATGATGTTTTAAACAGTATTGGCGTGACCATCCGTTTTTGCTGGGTCCCAAGTCACGTAGGGATCCCAGGCAATGAAAGGCAGACGAATGTGCTCTCTAGCAGCACAAAAAGCCATTAAAAACATAAATATTCCCTACAAAGATAGCCAGCGTGCTATCCGCTTAGCGGTGTTATCAAAATGGCAGCAACAGTGGGACTCCTGTACAACTAATAAGCTTCATCTGGTGAAGCCCACAATAGGCGAATGGAAGACGTGCCATCATCAACAACGGTTCATTGAGGTTATTCTATGCAGACTTCGAATTGGGCACACTCACCTCACACACAACTTTTGCTTAGAAAGGAAGACATGCCGCAATGTGAAAAATGCCAGCAGCCATTAACAGTTGTACATATCCTTATCACGTGCCCATATGGCGAAACAGAAAGAAAAAGTACTTCAGAGAACTATACAAACATCAGATACCTATGCACCCGAGTCTAATTCTAGGAGATGATGCACTGGTTCCCCTGTCAAATGTCATCGATTTCCTAAAAGACAGCGGCTTCTTACATAGGCTTAGAATTACATATAATGTCCTGACTACTACAAAACACCCTGTGTCTGGCGCAGCTTAGCCTCAGTTGCTTTTGCGCCATTAAACCAATTTAACTAACTAAAGGATTACATACCCCCCTACTTCAATTTCCTTCGTTGGTCAAGTCCCAAATGGAACAAGCTTTCGAAATGGATGCAAGAATGAACATGAAGCAAGACGTGATTCCACAAGACCTGCCTTGGTCCCTTGCCTTCCAGGGGGAGGATGTGAGAGTGATCAGTCTTGAAGGGCAACATCAGAGGTTCACGGCCGCAATGATTGCCAGAAACATTGCAGGGCCATAGCAA